>NW_007578401.1:156016-176485 GCF_000690725.1 Stegastes partitus | reverse complement strand
TCACCCTGAGTCAGCTGGGATAGACTCCAGCCCCCCATGACCCTGGTGAGGATTAAGGTGTAGAGATAATGGATGGACATTCACACCTACGGACAATTTAGAATCACCAATTAACCTCAGCATATTTCTGGACTGTGGGAGGAAGCCAGAGAACCCGGAGAGAACCCACGCTGCACGGGGAGAACATGGAGAAAGATCCTGGGTGTCCTCACCGGGATGCAAACCAGTGACCTTCTAGCTGTGAGGCAACAGTGCTAACCACCGAGCCACCTTTAGCAGATATGAAACAACTAAAATCAACGATGAACTGATCTCACGATAGTAAACGTGCCAGAATGAAAGCGTCCCGATCGTCACATGAGCAGACAAAGCGCTGACGTCGGCATGCGAGGCTGCTGCTTTATGAACAGCAGGAGACACTATAGTGAAGACGTGAACAGTGCAGTCAGCCTCCGCGCTGTGCTTGGTAGTACGAGGAAATGCCTTCACAAGCATCCTTTTGTGTTTAGGAATGCAGAATGCTCACGGGCGCCCCGACCCTCCCGCTGCCCCCAGAGGACAACAGCGTGTTCATGGATCTGACTCCTCTTAGCCGGCCACTGTTCTCCACGATTCAATTCAGTTTTATTTACACAGCGCCCAGCCACAGCGTATGTCTTCTCATTTTAACGTAGTAAGGTACGAATTATAAACCAACAATCCAGAGTTTTCCACAGCATGGTTTACCATCTGTTCTATTCTAAATGAACACTTGTATTATTTTATTTACCTCCTCTCTAAACAGCACAGGATAGAAATCTAGTTTTCCCACCTGTAAAAATAGGATGAAACTAAAATCAGATTGCTACATATGAGGCGCTAAACATCCATTTAGGAACATGAGGGGCTGTTTGGGGTAACTATAGGACAAAGAGTCACACCTCTGGTTTCTGCAGACATTTAAAAGACTCCAGCTAAGCACTTCTCCTCACCACTCACATCCTCTTTGTTGCGTCAAGTCGCACCGCTTCCCTCGAACACAAAGTGCTGAGTCCTTTAGTGATCATAAGTCATTTTATTCCTCTATTTCTGATGCGTCTGTAGCAAACACTGACTTCACCAAAGAGATGAGCAGCTGATTTGAATGCGTGGAAGCACTGAGTTCCTCTCGAGGCCAGGCTCTTCTCCTGACCTTACTTGCACTACAACAGTATCTTGTTTGTCAGGCTCCCCTTCAGGGAAAGTTTTTTGTTGGTACCAACATGCAGATGGGCACTTTTTTTTCTTCTCTGTGCCGGCTGAATGGTGCCTCTTGTTAAACTGTAAGTCTGATGTAAATTAAAACCACCTTCGTGTGGATCCCGTGAATAAGAAACTCCCTTCGGTCGAAACGAGAAAAGGCCCACACAGCACACATCAAAAAGCCAGAGCGCTTCAGAGCAACACGAGGGAAAGAATAAAATGTGGGAAAAGCTCAGCAGCTGCAGCAGCGACGACTGAAACTTCAGACACCTGACTGCTTCATTGACCTCCGCTTTGTTCGTTCATTCACAAAAACTCCTGGTTACAGTAAAATCAGCTTCCATTTAATGCAGATTTCATGTAAATGCAGCCGAAACTGCAAAAAAACACACAAATTACACGGCACCTGGCCATGCAGGAAGTTTCGGGTTAATGTGCAGATGTTTTGAGACATCCTCTTTCCCCAATATGATGACGGTAAACTGAGTTTCTTTTATTCTGTAAAAGGCAGAATTAGAAATACTGGAGGAACGCTGAAAAACACACTTTTGTTTTTCTTTGGAACCGCTTTGAAGCAGAGAAACTGCCCCGATGGAGCCTGAGACAACGTGCAGCAGGTGAAGAGATGGTTCATAAAACCAAAATCATCCGTGTGCATAGTGTCAGAATAATTCTATGTTATGATCCAATGATCTTTGTGAAAAGTATGAGAATGCTGTAAATGTTCATTGCCTCTATTTCACCTGTGAGAAAAGGATAAGACGTCTTTAGCGGGTAGTGAAGTCATGCCTGCACACACACATTTACGGAGGCTGTCTTCTGTTTTCTGTATATCAGAACCAACGCTTCATGCTTTTAGTCACTTGTTCAGACTCTGTGCTGTACATGTTGCTCCTTTGCTTTGGCGTAAGAGACGACTCAGTGTACTGATTTGTAGCAGTTGGGACTCCACTGAGGAATTTTCCTAACACACCATGACACCATCGCGGCCGTTGGGCGCCGTATTAGCCTCAATAAAATATGAATAAGCATAAAAAGCTGGTGTTTGCAGCATTTTAAACCCTTGTAACCTGAACAGCTGACACCAGATTTGTGTGCTCCTGCTCATATTAATATGAATGAAACAGGATTGAAGTGGTCCCAGCATGAGGACTAATGAGAAATACAACACGTAGCCGAATGTTTGCTGGTAGCTGAGTTCTGACATCCAACCTGCTGTTTGCAAAGTTTTAACTTTTCAGCCTCTCGTTCTAACAAAATGCAGCCACACCTACAACTTCTATCACATGGTGTCACTTCTGCTCCGAGTAAACGTTGAGCAGACATTAAATAAGTCAGACGTCGGTTAGTTTAAAGCTATGAGCTAATCTGATATTCCCGCTGCCCACAACAACCGATTAAAGGTGATTCTGAAAAAACGATTATGGAGTTATTTTATCTCAAATCATCGAGTGCCCTTTGCTCAAATTTCTCTGATTTGCTTGAATCATAAACAACAGATAATCACACGAGGCACCTGTGAGCTTATCTTATATAATACATCTATCACGAGCTGACTTCTGCATCATCGAGTCTTCTGTTAAAGTCTTCTCAAAGAGGGAACTTACCAATGATGCAGATTCTAAATCACTGACACAACAAAAACACGACAGTTTTATATCTTCAGGCCCCTAAAAAACTGTTCAAATCAAACAATTTCAGGGGCTACAAACATCCCATAAGTTGAGTCCATCTTGGCGGTTGTCCACATTAACAGGAATATTTTACAAGACAAACATCTTCCTCTAAGTTTGGGCCTCTCATCCACATGCAAAGAGCCTTTCAGGTCACTCAAACATTTTTAGAAACTACAGTTAATGTGTACCATGTTCACATACATCCATTGTTGCTGTAAGTACTGAGCTGCTCCTGAAACAACAATAACAGCAGATATCTATGTTTGTTTAGGGTTCCACCGTCTACAACATAACTCTGCATTGCTGCACGCTAAAGCCTCTGCGTCTACGTCCATGTTAGCAGTTTGTAAGAAGCAATGAAATGACAGAATGTTCTTCTCTGGTGTTGGACCTGTTGACTGATCCCAAACACTTCTGGCTTTTTGATCGTTCCTGACATATTATCGTCCTACAACTTTTAAATCTTTAAAAAAAAGTGGGTCCACATGAAATTTTTTTTGAGAACATTTTATCTCGGAAAGCATTTGATATATTAAACTAAAATTACACAAATGTCTTTATGAGAATCCATGTTTTATGTTATAAAATATTCAAGCACAAAAGAGCAGAAACTGTTTAAAAAATGATGATTTAAGATGGAGTCGCCCTCTGATATTTAGCTAGTAACATATGTGTCAGATTTGGCGTCCCTCTTGATCCCACTGCCCTCTTTCCACCCGTCTTGTGCACAAATGTACACCGGCTTGATTGTGCACGAATAGTGTCGTAGCTTTACTTGGATTGAATGCTGGATTTCTTGTCAGACTGTACAGACGACATCATGAGGACGGATGTATTGAATTCGATTAAAACTGCTTAGAATCGCTAGCTTAAGGGCTCTGTAAGCAGAACTTTACTGCTTGTGAAAGCAACACTGACAATTGTTGGTCGAATGAGAATCAGATTGGAGCACACCGACCAACCCTCGACCCGTCGACCTGGACCCTACAGCTCTAGAAGCCGCGAGAACTCGGTGAGAAAATATTAGCTTTGTGATTCGGGTGGATGGTTCTATCTTAGCCCTGCGATGGACTGGTTACCTGTCCAGTGTGTCCCCTGCCTTCGCCCTAAGTCGGCTGGGATAGACTCCAGCCCTCCCGCGACCCTAATGAGGATTAAGCGGTGTATAGAAAATGGATGGATGGTTGTATCTTACCAAAGACAACGAGGATGAAGAGTGTTGTGGCCACGCCTGCTGTTATGTAGAACATGATCCTGATGTGATGAGCCAGCTCATCCATGTCGTCCACGTTTGGCACCAGGATTGGAGGCAGGAGGAACCCGATGGCACAACCGAGCTGCGTGACAAGGAGCACAGAGGACACAAAACTCTTCAGAAGTGAATGCAAATATCACTATACACCAAATTAAACACTAAAAAGCAGTCTTATAACCTTGCAGTCGCCAGTTTTCCTCAAGTCTTGAACATTTTGACTGAATATATAAAAGATGCTCGTTTCATAATCCCATTATTCATTTGTTGTTGGTTTAAACGTGCATTCAAAGTGCAACTTGTGGAACCAGCTGACATACATAAGTAAAGGGGAGACGTGTTGTTAACAGTGCATGATATGAAGATTCTCCTGGTTGTCAAACATTAATTATACAGTAAGTGATCTGAAATTAGAACAAGTTGTGCTTCTGTATCATTGACCTGAATCCAAGTCAAACGTATCAGATGAGACTTTCTGGCCCAACTGAAAAGCATCTCACATATACTCTGATTACTTCTGAATCAACATCTGTGCCATCTGGCTGATTCAGCACAACGCTTATGAATGGGAATTAAGGTTTTATCTTTTGCATTTAAGCCTCCAAACTGAAGCACAATGAGAAGGTTTCAACAAACAGTTAACACAATTGTCTCTGGACTCTCACACCAAGACACCAGGAGTCCTGTGTGACTCTGGCATGCAGTCCGGCCCCGCACAATCTACAGCACAATCTACAGACAGCTGTCAGACGGCTCTCGGCTCGCTGTGCAGACTCAGCTGGAGCTGGGGCTGAATAAACCCATATTTCACACAAACCTGGTTTCCCAGAACTCCTATGGAACAAGCAGTGGACACCTCTTCCTCTCCGAACCACACCGAAGCGAGGTAAGAAGGGATACCGAGGACAAACACAGTCGCTACCGAGCACACAAACTGGCCGAGAAAGGTGACGGCGAACATGTTGGGATCCACGCTGCCGATTTTAATCCAAGCCCCAATGCAGTTGAAGGCTGACCCAACGAGGACAACGTCCCGGATGCCCCTGTTGTCCAGGAGCCAGAGGATGGGCATAATCAGAGGAATGTAAGTGAGCAGGTAGATCATGGCCAACCAGTCGATTGCCAGGGAGTCGATGTTGTAGAAGCGCATGAATATGTTGCTTATGATGCCGTACTGGAGCCACATGAAGGCATTGCTGGCTGAGACGGCGCTGAAGAGGAACAGCATGACCCAGCGGCGGTGGTAAAGCTTGATCTCGGTCTTTGGGACCAGCTTCGCCTGGTCACCTAAGGCCTCGCTGTCCAGTCGTGACCCGGTGGAGACGCTTCTGCCCAAAGGCCCTGGACTCCACTCCAGGGAAGCAAAGGCCGGAGAGAGATTCTTCGCAGCCTTGGACCGCGGCCATTCTTCAGCGCCCAGTTCAGGATTTTCACGGTTGCCTTTCAGAGTATTGTTTTGCGGCATTTCGACCGTCCCGAAGCGGGCCTCCTGGAACGTGCGAGGTGAGAGGTCTGAAGGGTTCGGATCCGGCGTCTCAGCGGTTCGCAGTCCCGAGTGCAGACTGCTTGTTGGGTGCAGCTGGAGTTACTGTTGTCTCACTGTTGTCCTCTGTGCTGCTCATCCCATGTGATGATATTCAGCCTCCGAGCTGCGCGTCCACATATTTATCACCTTCTGTCCCGTCATGTGATGCTCATGCAAAAAAAAATCTTCCAATTCTACCTAAACCACTCCTACCAACTCCGATTTACAACACTTCTTTAGTTAAGTAAAGGGGACCATACACAGATCACAGAAGGAGGCATTTTCCTCAGTTGAACTTTAGTAAAGCCTCCTGTGAAGGATAACTAAATATATTAAGTTTGGGGGTTTACTGCAAAAGGTTAATATTTCCAAGTCTTTGTCATCGTTCACCTCGACTGTTCAGGACAACGTTTTGCGTGCAAGCTGTTGGAAATGTAATGACACACACTTTGCTTTAAGTTGTTTAGAAAGTTCTTAATAAAACTGCTCGCTCAGCGTGTGCACACACTGTGAATGTGAGGAGAATATTGTGGCAATAAAGCCACGTTGGCAATGTGATGTCTGAGATATAAGGATGTGATATGATAAAATGCACTTATACACGCGCATGTTGGGAAGCAATAAAATCAGCTATAACACAATTAAACCGAGGCCTAATCTGTCTGCGAGGTGTTTGTCACATATCATTGAGAAAACAACTGAAGTGAAACGATGTGTTCAGGCGCACCGGCTCTGTGTGGGTGACAGAAACGCTTCAACTGGGAACTTTGAATTCACAAAAACTGCAGATTTAAAGGCCTCAGCCCATCAGTTTGTTCTTATCTGTTTTGTTCGAGCTCCCGGTTACAAATCTTCCAGCGCTAAACGATGACTTTTCGGTGACATTTACTGGGAGATGATGTTAAGGTGACTCAAGTGTTGTTTGTTCTTTAAGTGTTAACTCTGATACTTGGGAGCTTAATACCAACAATGGCGTACTGCTGACCTCTCGTCTTGGCCGATCATGTGAATTTTAAAACGCCCTGCTGCTACTAATTTACACAAATAGACAGCAGCACAGTGACAGTTTGGTTTTTGTTAATGTGTGGGTATGTTTTTTTTTTTGTAAAAGTCGTTGTGAGTCATAATCGAGGAATTTGTTGTTTGTGTGGTCATGCAGAATTAAAGAAAACGAGTTTCCTGTGTAAATGCCCAACAGCGCTGCATGTCTCACTTGGAACAAATGGTCACATTTAAAGCGGTTTGAAGCTGATTTTTAACTAACTTCTGCTCATAGAGATGTGAAACAGTGCGTCTTTCAGCACGTTTTCCTCCTCATCATGTCTCTAAGTGCATCCCTGGTTAGTTTTTGGACAAATTCCAGGATCCCATCCGTGGTTTTTCTATTACACAACACATCAGAGAGGAAACATCAGCTTCACATACATCCCTTCTAAATTATGCAGTTTTTCCAATTCTTTTTTTTTTTTTTTTTTTAAAGCTGTTCTCAAAACCAGGACCAGAGCCAGTGGAGCAGCAGCTTCACATGTGCAAACCGCTCACAGCTGCAGCACATACCATGTCAGTGTAGCCCTGACATGATGGCATGACTTCAGTTTGTCTTTGCTCAGAGACACACCGTCCTGGTCGTGCTCAGTCTTGTCCAACATGTGATTCCTCCCTGTTTCTGCTCTGATCATCATTTTTTGGAAACTCTAATCTGCTCTATTCCCTTTAGGGATTTATGCAAATTTGCATCATTTCAAACAACTTATGTATTAGTTTGCTGTCTAATTAAAGCTTCAAGCATCTAAACAGGGGCTGATGAATGACAAATGCCTTTCAGGTTACAGAGCTATTATAAAGTTATTTCAACAATAGTGCCTTTAGATGTAGATTCATGCTTCTCCCTGTGTGTCTGCTCGCTGTGTGCTGCTGAAGTTGACTCTCCCACGTCCTCAGCCAGCAATGTTGTGACTCGGACGCACAGTGGATGCACAGAGGTCGCCTGAACGTGCGTAACGGCGCAAACGTGCCAAACAAACGTGGGAATGTCCTGCTGATTAGTGGAGCTATGGGATATAGGCCAAATGAGTGACCAAGTAGGTGAAGAGTTAATGTGACCCACTTATCAGCTAGGAGGGAAGTCTCTGCACCGCAGCCTACCTGATTCCCGAACACTCCGATGGAGCAGGCGGTGGACACCTCCTCCGAACCGAACCACACCGACGCGATCTTGGAGGGCATCCCGAGGATGAACACCTGCGCCAGCGAGCAGGAGAACTGTCCCAGGAAGGTGACGGCGAACAGGTTGGGCTTCACGCTGACCACTTTGATCCACGTCCCGGCGCAGTTGAGCGCGGTGCCGGTGAGCGCGATGACCCGGAGCCCCTTCTTGTCCAGCAGCCAGGTCACCGGGAGGATGAACGGAATGTATGTGAGCATGTAGATCATAGACATCCAGTCTATGGTGAAGGCTTCCACGCCGTAGAACTTCATGAAGATGTTGCTGATGATGCCGTACTGGATCCACTGGTAGGAGTTGCACAGCGAATAGGCGGTGAACAGGAGGACGATCATCCAGCGCCGTTTGTACAGCCGGGTGGGTTGCAGCACCTCGTAACCGTCCTGCTGGCTCTCATCTCCGGGGCGCTTCGCCGCGTCCTCCGCCTCCACATGGACATGGTTCTCAAAGTCCGCTTTGCCGTTGTCCTCGCTCGGTTTGGTGTCTCCCAAAGCTTGTTTCTCGCTCATATTCAACAACTCTTCTCAGTAAACTCATGGAGCAGAAGCTTCTCACTCAACCACGTCAGTTTAAAACCCTGAAACTCCACAGAGGAACTTCCAGCGCTTCTCTAAAGTGTTGCGTAAAAGACGGATCGGCCTACAGCTGTGTGCTTTACGCACAAAAAAAAAGAAGAAAAAAAAAGGCTGAGTTCAGAAGTTATGTTTGAGATCTTCAGTGTGTTTATCTGAAATAGTTCAACAAGAAACAACTTCCAGTTTGTGCGTCTCTCCCGGGTCCAATAATTCACTTCCTCCCCGGGTTGAAGTGGGTTCAGCAGCCGAACAGAGTTAAACAATTACAGTCACGGTTGATTTAATGAATGGATATGGTTGTTTGAGGTCTCAAGAGTGTCAAATAACACGTGCGGTGGCGCCTGCGGTGACCCTCCAACCCGGACCTAAAAAGCGCTTTGGGCTCTTGAAACAAGTCGGTCAACTCCGGCTCAAGGGCGGAGTTTCACGGACTGTTGTCTGCGGTATCAGGACAGCCTGTAAAACTCCCGATATCTGATGTTGCTCCAGCGCGTAACGCCCTCCAAAGTGCGGGATCTCCCCTTCTGCTCTATTTTTAGGATGTAAATGATAAAATATACCCATGAGATCGCTTTATTACTGCCCAGTGCCACAGCGCCGCGGGCACCAGGTCGTTTATTCGGATCCGTAACTGTGTAATAAGTGACAAAGAAAAGTCTCAGCTGTGTCCAAAGACAAATATTAACTCAGAGTCATACAGAGAAGTCCAGACACGGTTACTTTTCTGAAGTGCATGAGCAGCTCCTGCAGCTTGGTGTCTCCTGCTGTTGAACAGTGCCATCTAGGGACTCCCTCCCTCAGCAGAGACACACAACCAGAAGGTGGTTTGTCACATGTTCCTGTTATCAGCACCACTGCAGATCTCACAGGCCTGCTCAAGCCTGACACGGCTGAAGCTATTGTGTTAAACCACCTCAGAAGCACACAGTCGAGCCAGATAGTCCTTGTGGACGGCGTGGCCTTGACCTCTGGCACCGCAGTGAGGAGTTGTTATTTTTGACCAGGACGTGTCCTTCGTAGAGCAAGTCTCAGGGACGGCCTTCCTTCTATCATCAGGATTCGGGACGTTGTGTCTGAGAGCGGTGCTGAAAAACTAGTCTGTCGTAGCTCCTTGTTATCAGGATGGCTCAGTGACTGTCTAACAGAGAGATCGCACTGCCTGTAAGATCCAGAACTTCAAATCATGCCTCTCACATATCTTAATGACAAAGCTCCATCTTATCCTATCAGCTCGTATCATCCTAACGAAGCACCTTGATCTCAGACTGCAGCTGTACTTCCAAAAGCAGAACGAGCAGCAGATCTTTCAGGCATCAGGCTCCTCTGGTGTGGAATCCCGGTTTGGGTTCAGGAGGCCAGCACCTCCTCTGCATATAAGCTGAGGTTTAAACTGACTCAGACGACACTGACTCACCCCTCAGTTGTGCTGCCATACATTTACATGTGATCATATCTTTGTGTCTTTTCCCTCCTGTTGGTTGCGTTTTGTTCGTCAGTGTTTCTGTTCTCTCTCCCCTTCACCCTCCCCCCCGACCAGGCTCTTTGGATTCGTTGGGTTCCTCTCTATAGTTTTGTAAGATCTCGTGACACATGTTGTGAATCTGTGTAAATGAACAGACTTGTACTGCAAAGCACCACACGAACACATGAAGAACAACCCCCGCCAGGTCACAAATGATCATCCAAAAGGCATCACATTTAATAAATATAATATCTGCTGGTTCTTCTCACACATCGGCTTCATCGCCAGTACACAAGTCAAGACCTTTTTGAATACCCGTTCTTTTCTTCTTCACTGCCAGCCGTTTCTTATTTGGTACATAAAAGCCTCGTTTTTCTTTGTTGTTGTTTTTTTTAAAATCTTGACTTTACATTCTCTTTGTCCACAATCAAATCTGTCAAAAGCTCCTGAGCATTATCGATCGACATTTACATACTGAAACACATTAAAAACACGAGAAACACACACACAATAAAAATAAAAACATGACAGGATGACAGAGGTGCTCTCCATGACACTAGAAATAAGCCATTTACAAAAATATCGCCTGAGTCACCTGAACGCACACTCGGCTGTCTCCTGATGTAAACACGGACTGGTGGACAGTTCTACTCATCGAAGCCGTCGAAGTTCACGCGTGATATCAATCAGGAATAAAAAAAAAAAGCAAACAGATGAGCAGAAAGCAAAATAAATAGTTTTCGAATACCGAATACATGTTACAGTCGGGCTCTCATTGTTTTTGGCAGACGTGGCGGCCTGTCGCGTCGCTCCTGGGTCGGGTTTTTAAACAATCGTCAACACGACACGTCTCCGGTCAGTCTCTCTCTCCTTTGAGGTCAGTCGTCTGTTTTGTTTTTTTTTGTTGTTTTCTTTTTTTCTTTTTCTTTTTCGCAGCACGTCTTCAGCAGTCAGCCGGGTCAGTGCTGGTAGTGTGGGACAGCGATGTGCTGGTGATGGTAGCTGCTGTGGTGAGGAGTGTACAGGAGGTCGGGGGTCTGAGGAGCCAGGCCGGTGCACAGGGGCTCGTGGCTGCTCAGGACGGAGGACAGGTACTTGGCCTCCTCGGTCAGCTGCTTCACCTCCTTCCTCAGGGCGGCGTTCTCCTTCTCCAGGTTCTCGCTCTCCTGGAGGCACACAGGGAGAAGTTCTTTAAACAGAGCCATCATGCTTTAGAGTTAAAAAGAAGGGGCTTTAAGGTGGTGCTAAGTCAGACTGGATAACATAAAAAGCTCTTATCCAGCATTATCAGCATTATAATCCTGTTTCTGTGCATCTTTTAGTGCTTTAACTACACTGTAAAACACTGACTGTAGGAAAACGTGCATTTTTTTTTTTTTAAATCGTACAAAGAAGTTTGTAAGTTTGCAGCTATTGTGCCAAATTACATCTATTTTTCTTTTTTTTTAACAAAAAAATCTACTTTATTATTTATACAGTATTTCTTTCTGCTCACTTAAATTGCATACAAATGTACATAAAATGATAATAATTATGTTTTTAAACATGCAGCTCTTTATATACCGGTTTGTGCCGCTGCAGTTTAATGTTTCCCTCAGAATAACTGAAGGTTAATCATATTATTTTCATTTTATGTTCAACTTTTACAGTCGTCCTCTGATGTATTCATACCCGATCATGTCCAATCATCATCATTTTGAATTGTGGTTCAACAGAAATATATATAAAAAAAAACAAGCATGATGGAAATAATATTTCATTGAACAACCCTTTGAGCCAATCAGGTGTTTTCTGTAACTCTCAGTCAGACTTCTGCACCTGACATCAGCAAAGTGCTCTCATTGGTCCGGGAAAGTTTATTATTTATTTTTTTAAATTATTCTTTTCAAGCACAATTCAAAAGCAATGTCTTATTTCACTAAATTATAATTTAGCAAATTTTTATTTATTATAATTTTTTTCAGTTTCTACTTATTTCAGCGACTGCTGTGGATTTTGCCTTTTCTTTAATGGGATACATCTGAGCACGGCTGTACATTAAAACTCTATAACTCTGTATTCAAACTAAGCAACATCTGTTCATTACATCCAACATAATTCACTGATTTATTACTAAAACAGTTCAGACATGCGCTACTCTTGGATCTTTCAGTTGTGGCACCTCGCTGCAGCTCTGCGCTGTGGCGGTTCAACAGCTTTTTTTTTTTTGGGTGGAACGTGAGATTAATTGTCTCAAAGCAGGTCCGTTTAACCGCACCTGAGAGGAAAGTGAGGATTACAGGCTCGTGACATTTTGTTCAGCCGTGGTTTGCAGAGGATGACACCTTTCTGACGGGGTTTTTCCTGCATAGGGGAGCATTTCAGCGCCCACCACCGGCGACTAGACGCTAAGAACTGAGAATTTTTGAAGAAGAAAAAAAAAAAGATCCAGTTTTGAAGTTTAATTTGTTAGATAGACTTCTGTCAAATAACTTAACAAAGACTCATTGCCTTTACTGTGCATGGACCTGATCTTACTGTTGTGACCCCCTGAGGCAGGTGGAACCCTCTATTAGGCATACATTAGTGCAATACTGTGATTTTTTTGTACACTTAAGAACAAATCTGTGCAATATAGATCACAGCTTGTGCAACATAAATACTTCTCTCAGTTTTTCTATTCATGACAGAATCTGTGCGACACCACTGATGTGTGCAATACTGTTGTTTGTAGACCTTCACTGTTGCTCCATCACCTCTGCTGCTGCAACGCTGCAAACTTTCCCACTGTGGACTTAATAAAGGCTTGTCTTATTTTAAATTCTAACTAATGGATGCCTTTCCTCTGGGATTAAGTGTACCAACGCCGGGGTTTTCCTGACATCTCACGTCATCATGAGGTCAGACTTTAAACACCACACTTTGACTTAAGACCAAACGTCTATCAGATTGAGGGCTTTTAGTGCTATTGTGCAAATGTGAGCGGGCCAAGACGTCAGGTAACACGGTGAACTTGCTAAACGTCGTTAGCGCTGCAACTTTTAGCGCTTATCTCAGAGCGCCACCGGGGTGTCCTGCAGCGTCACAGAGCTGCTGACGTGGCTGCGAACACTCTGCCTTGTTTCTAAATTAGCAAAAGCCGTCATTTTCCGTTCAGCTCGGTAGGTGTGTGCGTCATCACGTTGACAGGTGATCTGTCCTGCTTTCAAAATGCATAACAGTCACTTTAATATTGAGCAAGAGGTTAAAGCTGTTGGTAATCACTGGATGAACTAATTATTTCATGCAAGTCTCTGCAAGTCGGTGTTCGTGTTGCACAAATACGACAACTTGGTTGGACAACTCTACTGAATCCAGAGAATGAAAGGTACGGTCAATTACAAGTCGCTTTATCAATGAAAATTAAAAATTAGAGTAGAGATTTCCACAATATTTAAAATGAACTGCATGCCTAATTAACAGTTTTTAAGTTTGCAGAGTTAAAAAATGAAGTTGCTCAAGGAACTGACTTGAAAACCTGATCTGAAGGTGAAGCGGTACCGGTCCATCCAGGCCCGCACATCCAGGCTCACCAACACGTTCTACCCAAGTGCAACATGGGTGCTGATGCACACTATTCTGAACTATTTATCATATATATTTATTATTCATATTACACTAAGAATTATCTATAAATATTATATATTATATATGATTTACAATCATATCACTATTATTATTTATATTATTTATATTTCTCATATAACCACAGTGTTCTTACCTCAACAGTGTAATATATTTACTTACTTATTTCCTTATTTACTTTATATTTATTTACCGTTTGGCTCCTACCTTGCTCTCCCCAACTCTACATACTTCCTACTGGCTCCTTTTATAAATATATTCTTATTTGTCTTTTTTATATTTGTATTTTGCACTGCTGGAGTTGTCTTTTAATTCCTTTATACTCTGTGTATGATGACGACAATAAAAAGCATTCTATTCTGTTTAATTTTCAAATATTCTTTTTAAAGTGACCTCGACTTAAATTGTGTTTCAAAAGAAGAAATGTGAGTTTAAATGACACAATATGAAGCTGATGCAATAATCAGCATTATCATGTCAGCCCAACCCGTCGGAAATGATGTTTACAATCGAAAAGGTTTATTTAAGTCAGTTAGGAGGTTTTTATTAAGTGTTTGGAATAAGTTCTGAATGACTTTTTAGACTGTAAACATGATGCTGGTACACTTTGGAAAACTGCTGGAAGTAATTTTGCCATAACTATGAGTAACTATTTAAAACACCAGCAGGCTGCATTTATTTTCTCCCAGAAGCCGTTTTATAATCAGCAAGTCGATAAAAGTTGATCGTTTCCACTATAATAAAGGACCGAGTGTTTCTTTCCACAGTAAAACCAACGAAGGCTTCAGCTACTTGTGAGCTGGTGTTAAAAATCTACCGAGTGCCCGACTTTGTTGAAAGTATAAAAACGTGTAAAAAGGTGTCAGAATTGTCCTCAAGCTTCAACGTGTGGCTGCAGCAGCATCACAGTCTGAACGCTTGTATTCTGACGCTGTAGGTGCAACATTTTCCAAAACAAGTCGAGGCGTCACGTCTTTCTTACTGATCAAAAACTACAAATAGAGCACACTTTACGTCAGCGCTTGACACGATTTTTTCGTTTTTGTGTGGGAATGGTAGTGCAGAAATCTTCCACTTGGTTAATGAAAAGGTCATCTCGGCGTGGCCACCAGATTATACTGCTGAGCTGTGGGGCCTTACTGTCACAGAACCTTTGGGCAAACCCCTGTACTTGCGTCACTTAGCCAAATACAGCCCACTGCTGTGAACGCTTTACAAGAAGTGACTGCCTTTTTTTCTCCCCTGCTGCCCACGACGTACAACACTCGAGCTCATTTACACAGAAAAAAAAAAAAAAATACTACTGAAGAAACAGGAAACAAGCTACGGTGTCATAGAGAGGGAAAATTCACCTTCCTGTTTATCTACTGAGACGATGAAAGCCAAACCGCAGAATGTGTTCTGTGGTCCCCTGGCGTTCTCTGTGACTGGCAGGCTTTAAAGAGACTGATAATGTGCTCCGGATTTCACGGGAAGGATTCACATCTATCAGTCGCTCTGGATCTACTACTGCCTACAAGTGCGGCTTTTGTTAAGGTCAAAACTTCCTCGGCTTCAACCGATAAAGTTCACAGAAAAACACGATGGCTGACGGGGAGCCTGAGCCTTCTGTTCTCGAACGAGGAAGTCACATGGTGCATGGAAGCGTGGTCAGTGTGTTGAAATAGCAGGTAGATTTACTGTAAGCGTTCGACAGACGTGTGCGCTTGCAGAGCTCGCTCTCAGGTGCATCTTTTTCTTCTTCTTCTTCTGCTGCTGCAGAAAATAACAGCCGAGCGACTAACAGCCATCACGTAACAAAAAAACGAGCTCAAATAAAAGACAACAATGAACAAAGAGGCGAGCCCGAACACACTCCCTGTCGTTGTACGCGGCGCTGCAATCCCTGGCGCTGGATTCTGCTGCAAAAGGGAGTGATTGCCCACACGTGCTAATTTATTCCTTAAGCTTCTGCAAGCACGGAGCGGCGTCCAAGTGTGCAGCCCAACAGAAGCCATGACACATCGCCACATGGTCAGGTAGCATTCTGTAAATATAGCACCATGCAGTCCTCCGGGCTGCACGGCCGCTTAGAGGACAGTCGTGTTGATAAATCGACTGTAAACTGATCAGGTGGAAGGCCTTCCGTCTGCACACACAGCAGTCCTCTCTATGTCGACGACAACCTTTACGTATCCTTTGAGTTAATCTTATCTTCTACTTGGATTTCAAATCAGTCAAATCAGGTTTATTGTCATGTTGCTGTACAAACACAGCAGCACAGGCGAGATGAGAGATCAGGATCCAACAACTTAAAGCGGTTTAAATAAACAAGTGTTTCAGCATCCTGACAGCTTGTGGCATGAAGCTGCTGGAGGTGTTTGTACCCAACATGGCAGCAACACACACACACACTGCAGGATGTGCTGAGGTTGTATTGGTTGCGTCAAAGAGCTACGAGTGTGTCGCTTGTCGTGTTTGTTGTGTCCTCACCAAGTGAAGGCTGTCAGCTTTCTGGGTTTGTCTCATCCTGCTCTTCTGAGCGGCGAGTCGGTTCTTCTCCCTCCGCATCACCTTCTTTACATCGTCTGAGGAGCTCTGACAAAAGACCAAGAGCCACAGTTAGTGCAAAGCCACACAAAACTCAAATCGAGCGATCAGGAGAGTTTCCTGCACCTGAGAAGAAGAAGAAAAAAAGTGAATTTGCAAGAAGCTCTGTGATGGCTTTGAAGCTGCTGTCAGTGGTTCTCAGTGGCGGGATTATGCGTCAGAATGGAAGCGTTATCCGTCTTAATGACAGTTTGACAGAAGATGAGCTTAACATTAGTTGTCATGCGAAGGGCAGGGTTGGGGAGTGGCTCAGTGTTCGGTTAGGTGCAGCGCACACCCTGTTTCATGTCCTGAGCGCTTCATTTTCTTGGTATCACAATAACTAATCCAAATGCTGAGTCAGTCCTGCATCAAAGAGATAACCAATAATTCTGTAACAGTCTTCTGAACTGCATCACTAAGAAACCCCCCCAAACCGGTAGATGCTGCTGATAGAACTCACTGAACTAAAGTTACCATCAGGCCTTTAACACATGTACAACATACCCCCCCAGGCTTGGTTTTGCAGAGAGAAGAGCGCGCTATGAGGCTGGCACACGTGAAGGCAGCGAGCTGGGCGGCAACTCACATGCAGCCAAATGTACAGTACACGCTGTATTTAACGCACTGTCTGTTCCCGACAAGCTCTCCAATCATTCACAGTGGGCAGACTTGCAAAAAGAAAGAAAAACACAACAAAGGATTCCCACTACTTGGGCAAGTGATGAATCTTGCAATTCACAAAAGCCTACACTTGAAGCAGCGAGTCATGCCTCCAGCCCATGTGTGCATGTGAAACCCTGAGAAGCTGTGAAGAGGAGCCAACGGAGCCAGGACGAGCGCTCCTCTGCTGATGGATGCTGCCCACCAAATGTGCACAAAAAGCGGTGCAGTTACGCAGAGGTTTGGGAGGAAGACGTTGCCGTTTAATTCACAAGATCCGCGTCTCTGTGGATCCTCCGCGGGAACAGGAGGTGCTGGAGGGAGGAGAAGGCGCACTTACCGGTCTGCTTCCAGGTGATGGAGACTTGTAGCTGGTGTCATTGCTGTCAGAGCCCTGAGCCATAGCCAACCGCGGCGACTGAAACCGTGCGTCTTTGTCCACTTCTGCTTTGTGTTTCTGAGTGTGTGTGTGTGGTGTGGTGTAAAGTGTGTGTGTGCCGACAGAGAGAGAGAGAAAGAGAGAGAGAGAGAGAGAGAGAGAGAGGAAAAAGAGCGAGTCTCTGCAGCAGAACGAGTGCTGAGAAGAACTTGGCTTACCACTTAATGAGTAATGAGGCTCTTTCTTCCCTCTTTTCTTTCCCTTTCTGTCACTCCTCCTTCTCTTTCACTCTCTCTCTCTCTCTCTCTCTGTGACACACACACACACACACACACACACACTGTGAGACTGGCTGTCTGTCTAATTAGCTCTATCTGATGTGGCTTCTGGTAAGAATCTGGGTAAGTTGCATTAGACTGGAAGTCACATGTCTGATGGAAAGTTAAAGCACATCAGGTAATGGTGTAAACTCCAGAAAAATAACAGAGTGAGAATTCACTGTTTGAATACAGATCTGTGGATATTCACGGTTTCACATATAGTTTCACACACAAATTAAACGCCCACATTGTGTTTAAAAAAAAAAAAAAAAAATGTTTATTAGCAGCACAATAAAAAAAAAAAAGACCACATGAACTTTTTCTACAACCTTTGATTCAAGTGTGCGCGACGGGGGGGCGCGCGTCCTGGTGCATGTGTGTCAAACGTGCATTATGGGCATTCCCTCTTCCTCTTTTTTTTTTTCAGCAGCCACACACACGACGCTGCGTTTCGACCAAATCCTCCAGAGACAGCGCATCCCAAAAGTCCACATGGATGACTGGGTCGCGCCTGTTTACGCGCGCCTCGTGGTGCTTTCCAGATCTGTGCCACGCGTCCACGCTTGTGCGACACGCCAGCTGCAAGGAGGTGAGGCAGCCGTCGAGGGCTTTTGGCGTTGAGAAAATGCTCAAGGGGCTCCCCAGAACCCCCCTCTTTCACAATTCCCTCACTGTCTTTCGCTCTAAGTGACATGTCGAAGCGTGGGGAATCTTCCAAGAAATGCACATTTTGGGGACGGTACGTACTGGAAATAAAATGTTTGCATTGTCAGACTATGAATTTAAATAAAAAAAAAAAAAAAAATCTGTCACGTGTGTCCGTCAGTGACTAACAAAATGCATCTAAACGCAGAGTGTGACGAATCTAAAGCTGCTGTGCCCTTTACTTATTAGTCCTTTTCTTGTTTGCCCCCATCACGAGATAGCATTTGGTGGTGCAAGAACAAGATTTTCTTGTGAGAAAAAAAAAAAAAAAAAGAATCAGGACTAAAACAGCTTTGCTTGGCAGAACAGTCCTCCCACACAAAAACATGTTCTACCATCGCAGGAATTTTGAAGAGCTTGGGCAAGGGCAGACATTTCTAATACTTGGCATTTAACGCCGTCCAAAAGAGTTTAGACTGTAAAAAGAAAAGAAAGAGAGAGAACAAGGAGGAAAGCTGATTAGTCAAATTCTGCTTTGACCAAGACTGAGACACAATGTGGTACAAATATAGAGCCGGGATCAAACGAGGCCCGATTACAGCCGCAGACGAACCTTTAATGACCTAAAAGGGGCAAAGAGGCGCTGCTCAGAAAATCAAAAAGAACTCACTAAGCTACAATCTCAAGATGCGTAAGGTGTTTTGCGATTTCTTTCTTGATTACGTGTCGTCAGTTTTCTGCTCATTCAAGCTCTCAGAAGCAGCGAGAGGCTTCGTAGTGGCTCGTCGACGGAGTTCAGACGTCCATCGTGAGTCAGATTTAGTAAAAACAACAGCTGAGAAGTGCACTTTTGGTGAATTTTAACTGCTGCTGTTCACACTCCTCTTCACCAGGCCTGGAAAAACCCTCACAGGGCCACTTATTTAGAGAGCAAACTCACATGCCCTCAGCTGTGGTCTCTCTTCCTTGGAAATGCCTGTGGGAGGTTTCTAATAAGCACCGAAATTAATGAAGAATCCTTTAGACGCTGACGACTGCAAAAATACCAGTACAGCGCATATTGTGAGGTAAATATTTACTTCAGAATAAAGGACATTTATGAGTCACCGTAGCAAATGTGTTAAGTCCAGTCTGTAAAAATGCTGCCTTCATTTCACTTTTTTCTTGGCCCAGTCTTATAAAGGCAACACTTGCGAAGCTATAATCAGAAGCATTAAGTAACATTTTGCTGATGTGAAGTTATGTGAACCAATCAGAGTCACTGTGTGGTTGCTTTATGCAGCGCTAATGAAAAGTAGTCGTCCCTCTGTGGAAGTTTCCCTTTCACTGCTTGTCAACATTGAATCATTGTCAATCGAACCTAACAGGAATTTACAACAACAACAAAACAGACTCTCACTCTCATGTCAAACTGAAATTCCACAAAGAAATTTCAATTAAAAACGCAAAATGTCAAAAGGAGTGACTCACCTATTAAAGTGACTCACCATAGTCAGCACAGGTGCAGCCAGTCGGTGGTAGAAGTCACGCGATATAAACCAAAATGGAGATCGACTCAGTGCAGCGAGCGTGTTTCTGTGATGGCAGCGTAAAGACGCACACATCTGGAAAGTCCAGTCAGTGGTGAACCAGTAATCCTGACCACAGCTGCACCAGGAAGTCAGAACAACACTTCCAGCTGATCCATGACAAGGTTACTGAACAGCACAAGTCAGGAGAACATCTCCAAGTCACTGAGCATCTCTTGGAGTGCAAATACATCCATATATGCCACGTGTAGCTCTGCAGAGAGCAGAAAAAAACTGAGTGACTGTGCAAAAAAAAAAGGGACAGAAGCCACCAAGACACCCATGACTTCCCTGAAGAAGCAACAACCTTCAGACTTTGAATGTGGTTGTACAGCAACTGTTGTGGTTGTTTGCCAGTCAGAGCTGGATGGAAGAGTGGCAACGAGAAAGCCGCTGTTGACAAAAGCAGTCATTAAGTCTCGAGTAGGGTTCACCAGGGAGATTCTGAGATCCTGAAGTCAACCGCCAGACTAAACGGTATGTTTGGCGAACACCAAACCCTGAACACACCATCCCCACGGTGAAGCACGGCGGCGGCAGCATCATGACGTGGGGATGCTTCTCGACAGCAGGCCCTGAAAGGCTTGTAGAGGTGGAGGGTGGAATGAATGCAGCAAAGTGGATGGAACTCCTGGAGGACAACCTGAGAGACCTGGGACTCGTTCTCTAGCAAGACGGGGACCCGACGCGTAGAGAAATGGTTTAAACAGCAGAAGGTGACTGTTCTGGAGGGGTTCAGTCAGAGTCTAGACCTCAGTGGACGTAGATGGACTTCGAGGTGGTGTTTG
>NW_007578401.1:146840-155341 GCF_000690725.1 Stegastes partitus | reverse complement strand
GTTCTTTAACATACGTTTTATAGGCACTGCAGTCTTATCTTTCACTAATATTCTAATCATTTGAAAAATAACAAGCTGAAAATGAGCCGCTAAGCTGCCACTACAACAGCTCACGGTTGACCACAGATTCAATTCCTCCTGCTCGGGGGAACAATCATGGATGTGGTTAATTATGTGCCGCTCTTTCTATTATTTCTAAAAATACGCTTTAGGTGTTTCAAAATCTGTGTCTTTTGGAATATTAACTTGTTCACGCGTTGCATCACTCAGACTATGAGCAAACGGCTTCATCGCCTTCCTCATTTTACAATCTGTGACTTTGTCCCGGCTGCACCATCACGAGAAGAGAAAGAGTCAGAGTTTAAACCTTGTTCTGCCGGGAACTGATGCCTGAACGATCACTCAGGGGGATCTCTGAATGATCACATCTCTGTTTTAGGGAATTCAGCGAGGACAAATCATTATTGTACGAAGGTTTCACATAAGAAGAAGTTGAAAACGAATACGACGGTCTTTGTGCGTCATTTGTGTCTCCTCTGATTGTCTCAGATCAAAAGTTGTGCCTCTTTTATTTGTTTTGCGTTGAACTAGAAGCTGTATTTTGTGTTTTTGATGTACAGTCGTCCTCTGATTTATTCACCCCGTTACATTAAAGAAAAAAATCACAACAGTCACTCAAATAAGTAGAAACTGAAAAAGTAATAATAAATAAAAATTTGCTAAATTATAATTTAGTGAAATAAGACCTTGATTTTGGATTGTGGTTGAAAAGAATAATTTAAAAAAACAAACAAACAAAACTGTCCTGGATAAATGAGAGCTCTTTGCTGATGAGCAGTGAAATCCAAACACCTGTCAACAGGTGCAGAAGTCTGACTGAGAGTTACAGGAAACACCTGATTGGCTCAAAGGGTTGTTCAACTAAATATTAGTTTTGACGGGTCCAGTCATGCTTATTAATTTTTTTATTTTGTATATTTCTGTTGAACCACAATTCAAAATCAATGTCATAATTTTCAGCAATTTTTTATTTATCATTACTATGAACACATCTGAGGAGTTGCAGCTGTTCTCCAGGTGGAGGTGAAGAACTGACAGGACGGCAGAAGGTTTGTTGATGGGAATAAGAAGACAAAGGAAGCTGGAGAAGCTGCCGTGTGATGTAAAGAGACGACAGTTAGTGTGTGTCAGTGGTTTAGTGAGGAGTGTAAAAAAAAACTGGCTCACGACGTATTACTCAGGCTGCACTACTGCGTCTCTTCACTTTGGCAGGTGGTCCAGAGCATCGTATCAATACTGAGCTCAGTGCCGACACCTGATCAGCACAATCCAGATCACAGGTCCGCCCCCTACACCTGGAGACAGACAATCGGGGCTGAGCTGCAAACCGGGGCCGAGGTGACGTCATCGGCTGCTGAGTATTCAGCTCGAATATTTTCACCGATGGAAAGCTCGTAATATCTGATTCACTCTAAATGTGCCGAGACGTTTGTCAGTGCGCTGATCACACTCTGTGGTGAGAGTACATGTCAGGCCAACGAGTGCAGCCAAACGAGGAGATAAGCAAACAAACGAAATGGCAAAATCCAGCTCAAAGGTCCTGCGCACCCACGCAGGTGTTTTCATGTGCTGGGGTGACGTATGGCCACGTTTATGAAGCTGTTAATCCAAAATAGGGACGGAAGTATTGTACTGTTACTGGACAGCTTCAGTTATTTTTCATGTGAAGGATGATAAGCTTTTAAAACAAACTGCTAAGAATGGAGCCGGCTGTTTTCAGCCTTTTTGGGTTCAGAAGTCAGACTTCAGGTGTCGAAAAGTTAACATCTCCACCAAGTAGTGATTCCTCTCTTTAAACATCTCACATGGTTTCATTTCAAAAAGACAATCTGGGCCGCTATAGCTAAACTGGTTGAACTGGTGAGCCATGTACTGGGGCTACAGTCCATGATGGAGTGGTCATGGGTTCCAATCCAGCCCATGGTCATTTGCTGTTGGTCCCTCCCCCATTATATTCTCTTTTATGTGTACTTTTATACTTGTTTGCACTATTTCTTACATTTTTCTGTCTAGTCTGTGTGTATCTCTATGTGTAATGCTGCTAACAACAATGTGAATTTCTCCACTGTGAGATAAATAAAGGCTGATCTTATCTTATTCCTCTCCCCACTTCCCTCTCTATCTACTGTCCTGTCAAATAAAGGCCAAAAAACAACTTTAAAAAAAAGATCTAATATATCATCAATAAGTCATTAAAAAAGAAAAAAAAAGCCCAAAATCTACAAACAAATTAGCAGAATTTTCTTCTTTCCTTTCCCCAATAACCATGTGACCTCTCAAATCTATCTGCTGTCCCTGATTATAAAACTTGTCCCACCTGCTGCAACTAATTCACTGTTAACAACCTGATGATGACACATGTATTAATATATCAGTCACAGGGATCAAATCTTTAATACTTAATAACTACATTTCACTCATATATACTTTGCTCAAGTAGGATTTTTCATGCAGGACTTTTGCTGGTAGTGGAGTATATCTACTTTGTTAAATGATGTGAACCAGTGACATCACCTGTGTGGGTGAACAGCGAGTGTGGAGGAGCTTTAAGTACGCAGCAGCAAAAAACAAAAAGAAAGAAAAAAAAAAAAGCAGTAATTATTTTGTCCATGAAGTGACTGAAATACAATAAAGCACAACTGTTGGAATAATTGCTTAAATAATAATGAACTCGGAGCAATAATTAAACTCAAGTGCACAGTTTGTTCTACCTTTCAACAGCACTGAATTTAAAAAAGAAGGATGTTTGCTATCAAAAATCTACTTTTTTTTTTTAGGAAGAGAATCGACTCAAACACTCGACGCTTTTCTCAGATTGTGAAACAGATTTTTCCAGATTTCAACACCTTCAGGATGGAACCTCGTTATCTACAGCAAAAAGAAAAAAGAAGAAGGTTTTTATTACTAATTGTGAATGCCACATGGGATGAAGCGTGGATCAACATGAGAGGTCGTCACACTGCTGTGAACATCTGCTGGTCAAATCAAATCAATACAACAGTCTATCTGCTTTTGTTAACTCTTAATAAACTGTTTTCACTCAGCAAATTTATGTTATGTGATTTTCATCCTGCAAGTACTCGGATGAACTCATCAGTAATTCCAGTAGGTTTCTGTGTCGTGTTTCCTTTCTCTGAACAGTTGCCGCACTTCTACTGGACAAAACAATCACCACAAAAACACTGATGGAGGATGAGTAAGTCAGCAGCAGCAGCAGCTTTAACCCGTCTAGCGTCGCTTTGTCTCCACCTGCAGGTCGCAGCAGCGTTTCTGTCGGCTGCTGTAGTTGCAGCTGATCTCCAGGTGGAGGCGATGGAGGGCAAACAGGGTTTTTGGAGGGAAGACAAACAGACTGCATATAAAAGACCGTTTGTGATAAAGTCTGATTCAACTCAACAATAACTTTCATTTGTTTTTGCCTGATCAGGTTACATAATTTATCAATTAGAGCCGCATAATATTTGAGCTCAGCTTGTTTCAGTGTCGACACATTTTTAACCCTGCTAGGGACTTTTTGGGGTCTTTTGGACTTCAGGACATTTGGTTTAGGTGACAGGTGTTGTTTTTTTTATTGTTTAAATATAGAAAGAGGGACATTTGTTGTGCATTTGGAACCAAAAATACATCAGCTGGTCAGAAAATGTATTGAACAGTATAAAAGTCTATCAAGGTCCTGAACAGGGTTAAATGAACGAGTCGTGCAGGAATCTGGCCTTGATACTCGACACTTGTCTTCTGTCCTGTCCTCCCCTCTTTGCTTTGCCTCTTATCAGTGTTTCTACTCGGTGTAATCAGCACCGTCTCCCACTGTAGCTGTTGTACGGTGGACTTTCTGGGTCAGGGACCACTGGGAGCTGGACTTTGTGTCAACCTCAGTAGCAGAAGAGAGCAGAAACCAGGGATATATATAGAGGGGCGGTCTCTCCTTTGTCTGGCTTCCACCTTTTTTGGTTTTATGCTGTCATAATTTATGAAAATTTTCTTTTAAATAATCTATTTTAGTGCACATGTGCTCTCCCATCTTTTAGCTGGGTGGTGACACATTTATATTTAAAGCTGATGTACTCGAGGAACAGATAGCGAAGGACTTTCTACAGTTCAATCAGGACACAACTGAAGTCCTGACCACTGGTAGAAACTGCAACGTTGGTGTCAAACCCTTTTGAACAAGCAGGAGTCGTCTTTGACTCATATCTCAGTTTTGAACTTCACACTGGAAACACAACTGAGAACACATTTTACCATCTTAAAATCTTTTTCTTTTTCTTATCTCGAGACAATACAGAGATACTACCCACTGTTGTTTCCCACAGAACGTGATGCTCTCTGGTCTCCTCAAGAACGTGTTTCAGCTGCTTCGAAACTCAGCAGCACACGTGTTGATGGAGACCCGGAGGAGAGCGCTCATCACATGACCGACGTTATTTCTATTTGCTAAACGCCAGAATCATGAGAATGAGAGTTTGTTTTACTACTCTCTTCAAAGTCAGATGTTTACATCCACTAAGATGCCTTCAAACTACTTGGGAAAGCCCAGATGATGATGTCACAGCTTTGGAGGCTTTTGATAGGTTAATTGAGAACATCTGAGTTAATTGGAGGCACACCTCAAACACGCTGCTTCCTTTTGTGACAACAAGGAAAATCTAAAGAAACCAGCCAAGATGTCAGGAAGAGAACTGTGGACCAGGAAGCTTTAAACGGGTCTTCAGATGGACGATGACCCTCAGCATAGCGCCAGATTAGTTACAGAGAGGCTTCAGGACAACACAGTGTTGTGGAGCGGCCATCACAAAGCCCTGATCTGAATCCTGGAGAACATCAGTGGAACAAGGAGGCCAACAAACCTGACCCAGTTCCACCAGTTCTGTCAGGAGGAATGGGCCAGAACTCATCAGACTGTTGTGAGCAGCTTGTGGAAGGAAACCCAGAACGTTTGACCCAAGTCATAGAGTTTAAAGGCAACGCTACCAGATACTGAGGAGATGGATGGAAACTTCTGACTCTGAAGAAAGTAACAAAAAGTGCTGGCGTTTAGCAAATAAAAATGATGTTGGTAATCCTGACTGACATAAAACAGGAAAGTTTAGTCAGATTTAATGTCAGATAGTGAGAAATAAAATGTGTTTCTATACAACTTCTGGTTTCAACTGTATAATCGATGTGGCCTTTACTTCATCCAGAGGAAACCACCACGCGTGCTGAACATCTCCGTAAACCAACAGTGTAAAGAAGACGAGAAACGACGACGTGAGATAAACTTAACCGCAGAGAATTTAATATTTCGAGCGCAGCGGCGAAAACTCAGCATTTCGACTTACAAAACGCTTTTCCTTAAAAATCACTCAAAACAATACATTAAAAGCAAATGAACCGAGAGTTAGATCTCATGATGAGCATCCATAGACGGAATAACGTCTTTCACATCTTCACGTGTTGACCTTCGGGATTCGGACTCCCCGGATTTAATTAGCTGCGAGACGGAAAGAAAACAAATTAGTGGGAGCAGAAGATATTAATTACATAATCAGATTTGACATGTTTCTGTAAATGTTTGACTTGATGAAAGCCCCGATAATGAAGCTGAGCTCAATCCTTTAAGATTCTTTTGATGCTATAATTCAGTGATATTAAATCAAATATTAAACGAGCATACGTCCGGTCCGCTCACCTGCTCTGCGTTTTTATCCACTTCAGGGCGTGTCTCGGAGGCACGGCGGTGGTCGGATGGTAAAAGGTGCATCCCGCTCGTTTGCACTGCGCCGCGAAGCGACAGGGCTGCAGACGAGACGTGCGACACTCAGATTGGCTCAGAATTTGAAAGCAACACATCCTCTCTGCGCGCAAACGGCCTTTCTCGTAATTTAAAGCCACGGTGTTTACCTTGGGATGATAAAACGGACAGTCCATCTTCTTGCACTCTGGGAAGAAGCGACACACGCTGGTGGTCTGCACTGGCTGCGCTGCTGCAAACACAAACAGTCAGAGGTGAGATCGCACTCGAAGAACAACAACACGGTCAGAAAGGAGAACATCTGATGCAGCAGAACCAGAAACGGCAGGGCTTCTTCAACTCTTTATTCTGCGTTTTGCACTCAGTGAGGCTCTGGTGTGTTCTAAGAGCAGCAGATATTCCCGTTCTTACTTAACTTAAAGAAACTCCAGGTCACTGTGAGAGAGATCTGCTTGGAGCACATTTGGCCCAACAGCTGATCATTAATGTGACGGAGACGTAATGCCGACAACCTCAACACAACTTTGGCAAAAACAACGACAATCCTGCAAACTACAGAGGCAGAAGAAGATCCCAAAGTAAAAGTAGCAATGAAGCGATTTTAGCCATTTTTTAAAGTTGAAGTCCTGCATTAAAAATACCACTAAAGAAAGTAATTAGATGATTAATGTGGAAGCATCAGCAGCTTGTTGCTGTTGTAGCTGCTGCAGTGTTTTATACACAGAGGCAGCAGATACATCTGAGAGGATAATTAATGGGAAAGAAAAGAACAAAACATAGTGAAACACAAATCTGTTTTCAACTTGTGGACGTTTTTCCTCAAACCACAGATTTTTGCTTTAATCTCTGACAGTCTGCTTTTATTTGTTACAGCATCGAGTGTGCAAAATCCTCATCCATCCATCCATCCATCATCTCTACACCTTAATCCTCACCAGGGTCACGGGGGGCTGGAGTCTATCCCAGCTGACTCAGGGTGAAGGCAGGTTCACCTGGACAGGTAACCAGTCTATCACAGGGCTACACTTAGAGACAGACAACCAAGCACACTCACATTCACACCTACAGACAATTTAGAATCACCAATTAACCTCAGCATGTTTCTGGACTGTGGGAGGAAGCCGGAGAACCCGGAGAGAACCCACACTGCACGGGGAACATGGAGACTCTCGGGTGTCCTCACCGGGACGCCAACCGGCGACCTTCTTGCTGCGAGGCAACGGTGCTAACCACTGATCCACCAAAACCTTCATCTTAAAAGTACAACATCTTCGTGTAAAATGTAGTGGAAGCAGCATAAAATGGAAATACTGAAGAAAAGTACAACTACCTCAAAACTATGCACGTACATAATCGTATAATTTTCTTTATTTATTTTATCTTATTCTTATTGTTTCAGTGTGGAACAGGTGTGCGTTAAACCATGTTTAACTGTGTTTGTGACCAATAAAAGACCTGGAATCCTTGAAGTACAGAACCTGAGTAACTGTACTTGTAAACTGCAGTATTTCTGAGTTACTGTTTAACTTTACTGCCACTGTGTGACTGAAACTTCTTTTGTCAGAATGTCATCAGTGAATGCTTTTAGATAGAAAGTGGATTAAATAAAACAGACACGCTTTAAAAGAGACTCAACATTGAGTGTAAATCAATGAGAGAGTACCTGGTCTGGGCGGGGGAGCAGCAGGGCCTCTGCGGCTGACGTGAGTGAAGGGACAGTCTGGTTTGGTGCATCTGGCGTCGTATTTACAGTTCGGATGCACAAACAGGCATTTATCCCCGAACTTGCAGTTGGGAAAAGTCCTTCAGACAAACAAAACATACAAACATGAATTAAGATTCTGATTCAAACTGATAAAAACTCCTTTATCACTTCTACTATTTATTTATTTATTTTTAACAGAGGCACTCACTTGCACTGTGTCGTTGGGTGATGGTACACACACTCATCTCCACTTTTACACACCGGCCAGAACTTGCAGCGCTCCAGAACCTTCTGTTTCTTCAAAGGGACGGCGTCCTCCTCTGCCATCTCGATGTCCATCGCGTCGTCTGTCAAAGCAGGACGAGGGTGTAAAGACAAGACTGAAACACTTCAAATCAAATCAGTGAACTCTGTGTTTTAAAATACGGTACAACTGGAGTTTAATCAGATGCTACAGTGAAGAACATCTGTGCTGAGCTCCAGACCTTCTGAGGATGCGACCGCTCCCTGCAGCCTCTGAAGGACGCTGACTTTGGGCTCTCTGTGGATGAGGCCGGACGCCTCTGTGGCCTTCGAGGGTGGTCTCACGTCATCCATCTCCACGTCACATTCTGCAAGATTACCCAGCGGGCTCGGGACCCCGTCTAAGGTCACGATGAACTTGGGGCTGGCGGAGTCGCCTCTCTCCTTACTAGAGTGGTCCAGAAACCCACAGAGCAGAATGGAGAAAATATGTGTATGACAATTCAGCCACAGCTCATGGACAGACCATACTGTGTGTGTGTGTGTGTGTGTGTGTGTGTACCTGGTTTGAACAGTCCGTGGTAACGCAAGCTTGACGTCATCTTTGATCTGAAGACGACTTCTGACTGAAGGTTCTTCTGCTTGCAGTCGACTCATTATGAACGACCGGGTGTCAAACGCCTTTGCTTCACCGCCTGCAGTTACTTCCACACCTGAAGGCAGAACGAGTGGCAGACATGTCGAGAAAAACTCCAATAT
>NW_007578401.1:142208-146095 GCF_000690725.1 Stegastes partitus | reverse complement strand
ATTATCGAGTCACGACTGTATTTATTATTTCTTACTCAATTTCAGATGTTTGAAGTTGTGTGAATTTCACTGGGGAATAACAGCTTACAAATATTCAAATACTATAACGTTTGTCTAAAAAAAATGCTGTTAAAAAACAAAAAGAGTAAAAAGACGCACCATACTCATTGTGCTCTCTTCCGTCGCTGCCCTCCAACTGAAGGCGTGAAGCTAATGATCTGGCTTGAACTGAGAGGAAGAAGTGAAACATTGAAGCAGAGGATGAAACAGATTCAGAAGATTGTGATGAAATCGCAGCTTTAAGCTCACATCAAGATACATTTTTCAGGTGAAAACGAAAGTAAGACGATATGATAAGGACCGTGGGAAACTTGTACGTTTGACGATTCTTTATTTTTAAAAGTGTCTTGCTGAGGATAAAGGTGTAATTTTGGCGTTTTTTGGTTTGAGAGTTCAAAACAACATCTTGTCCTGTCGTCTCAGACCACACACTCAGACCACACACACACACACACACACACACACAGGTATTTTTACACTGGAGCTTTGTCTCTGTGATTTGGTTGTTGGTCGTAGAATAAATACAGCTGTAGGTCACTGAGGACTGACTTTGTGGAAACACTCTTTCTTGGTGGTAATACTGAGGAAATCCAGTTTCACATGTAGACAGGAAAACGTGAGTTCTTGGTTGTGAGAGTCAGCGTGTGCACCGTTATCTCCTTTGTCTACATAAAGTGTTTTTGTGCATAGCGCTGGTGCTAACTATGCTAACAAGACTTTACACATAAATGTACAGTCACTCTTCCACAATCATCCACACGTATGATTCTTTCTTAGGCTTCTGATTGGCCAACCCAGCTTTGTGTTTTGGTTATACCACTGAAAAAAACCCACAACTGTCAGCTTTCTCGTTGTTGTAGCATTCTGGAAGCTTCCTACTGAAAACTTTTTTACTTTCACGTATTATTTATATCACCTAACAGTGAGAGCATTAATCACCGCCCCGGCTTTTGGACGGGTGGGTTTTTCAAGCAGTGCACATTAAAGACATTAAAGTTAAGATGTAAACCCACCAGGTGTTCTGGAGGGAGGTAGATCTGTGGAGGTGTACGCCTGCATCCTGGGCGCCAGGCTGTGGAGGTGCTCCTGCACCAGCTGGATGGCTGCAGTCATCTCTTCACTGCTGGCCAGGCGAGTACGAGGCGCCACAGGAACAGTCTGTCTCTGTGGTACTGCAGATGAAGGTCAGTATAACAGAGTTACAGCAACAGCTACAGGGTGGTTATGGGTAAATGTTCAGCAGCAGGGAACGTACTCGTCGGGTAAGCTGTGGTTTTGGTGATGGAATCCTGCGCCTCAGAGATGGCCTTCAGGATCAGATTTCTGTTGGCTTGCTTGGCTGGTGGGAGGGTAGGTCTGAAACAACACACATGACAAAGTCCAGACATAAAGGGATCCATGAGGCAGATAAAATAATATACACCAAACACTGAGCCTGAGGATGCTATTAGGTGTTCACACTGACTTCCGTTCTGGTTTGGAGGGGAGCGACACTCTGCTGGACAGGCCTCTGCCGCCATAACTTGTGTCCTCTTCTTCCACATCGTCGCTGTCCTCGTCTGCTTCTCGGTTAACTCGTATGACAGAACTCGCTACCGGTGCCTTCCGCTTACGTGAAAACTCTTCCTGCTGAAAAACGCAGGCAAACATCGATATTATGGATCTTTATTTGACACATTGTCGACAGAAAATAAGCACGATAGGCAAAAATAATTTGCGCTGCCATAAGACCAAAGCAAGTTTTACAATATCCCTCTTTGAAAGTAGGCCCGTGTATTTCTTCAGTACCTTGCTGGTAGCGGTTCTGGAGGTCCTGCTGCTTCTGCTGTCCTGCTGCCTGTTGTGGGAGGATCCTTCTGTGGATCGATGCATGTCCACTGAGCTCGCTGATGTAAACTTGCTCTGGCCGGGTCTGTAGATTTCAGCGGTTGGTCGACTGGCGGCACCGTGTGTGCGACTGTGGTTGGCACCGATTTCTACGGGGTCCTCGGCAATGAGGTCGTCATCCATCTCCGGCTTGATGTCAATGACAGCCTCTGAGGGGAGCGGCTCCATGAGGGGCTTAACCGTGGAGGTGTGCCGAGCGGAACTCTTTTCCAAGCTCCCCTTCCTGCTTTCATGGGCAGAACTGGACACGCGTGCTTCAGTCCTGTCAGAACGCGAGCTAGACACCGTCAACACCTTTGACTCCTCTGCTCGGCCGTTTTCACCGGCGGACGATCGACTCTTCCCGGCCACGGCGCCACCGTCTGACTGCAGCTGGTGTTTGAGGGACGCAGGCTCTAAAACAACCAAGCAGGAGAGAAAAACATGAGTGACAGCAAAATGTCAGTGCTCATAAAACAGACAATTTTCTATTTGACAGTTAAAAAAGTGAAGGAAATCTTAAATGTATTCAGCAGAGACTGGCTCACCTCCTGCAACAGATCTTAATTTCTCCAGGACACCGTGTAGCCTAAAATCAACCAAAGGAAAAAATATTGGGATGGCAAAGACCTGTGACATGTTCCTGGTGCATATTATAAAAAGAAAACAAAGGAATATAGACTGAAACACAATATAAACAAAGCAGGCAAATGTCTTTTTTCCTGACTTTGAGAAAGTTAATTTTAGCCATAAATTTATCCATCTGTGCACAAATTGGTGACAGATTCTCAGCCCCTGAGTTAATCCACACCCAGCTCAGATGTGGATTCAAAGGACAGCGATCAGATAGTGTGACCAGCGAACAGATGCTCCTTTGAGCAGTGGATGTAAAAGTCCACCTTAAAATGCAACCGTATTCAAATGGTGATGCCGGCAGATAAAATGAGAACGATAAAAACGTCCGGCTGGATGCTGGCATGTAAGGTAGGGCTGTTACCAGGCACTCAGATGTCCACAACGTTATCATCGAAGATATCATTACAGACACCTCTGGATGGACTGATTTGTCCATTATCATTTCCAATATAAGGAATACTTGGTTGAATTCTGACGTAAGGATGCCAGGTGTTGTCTCCTATGTTACAGACAATGGACAGGCTCTAATGAAATATTACATATTATATTATTGTTCAGCATCACTTATTTTGATCATACCAGGTTGTGAACTTAAAAGTGTTGTTTCCCAGGAAGAGAGAGAGGTCGTCAGTCATCTGTTGGGGGGTCTTCTTGTTTGCCACCATCACCATAATGTAGTCAGGGAGCTCTTCATCTGCAGGTGTAAAGACAAAAAACACATCCGGTTTGTGTTTCATAGAAGTAGCTGTTTTACCAGAAGCTATCTCTTAATTTAATTCACTTACCAATATATGCACCGAGCTCCTGGAGTTTCCCTTTGATAGCAGCCTGAAACACATCGAAGATGCTATTTAACCAAACTAAGGGCAGCATGCTAGCTAGGCTAATACCCAACAGGAGAACACGCAGTTCAACATTATATACACCAGAAGTAATCTTAATATCACTGAAAAACAATTTAAGCAGTCTGAAAACCCGCCTGCCTGGACGCAAGTAAGGCAGCAAACCCTCGAGGTTGGAAAATAAAAACAAGTTTGTCTTCTGCTCGCCTGACAAACGTCAGCTAGCAAGCTAATGCTAGCTAGCTAGCTAGCAGCGGCTGTGTAGCACCAACGCTCAGCGGGAAGGAAACCAAACCAGCCCGCATCGTTACTCACTCTGATCTTCTTGCTGATTTCAGTCCCGATTTCCATGTTCGCCGGTTTATTCAAGAAAACAAGTTAGAAAAGAAGCAAGCGTTTCTGCAGCTAAACCGCTAACCACCAGGGACAAATATGACACAAAGATCACGTGACTGGCGAAGGGAGCCGAGCAGGGTCAAAAAG
>NW_007578401.1:108972-142015 GCF_000690725.1 Stegastes partitus | reverse complement strand
TATCTATCTATCTATCTATCTATCTATCTATCTATCTATCTATCTATCTATCTATCTATCTATCTATCTATCTACAGTCGTCTTCAAATGTATTCATCCCCCTCCATTAAAAAAAAGGCAAAATACAACATAGTCACTCAAATAAGTAGAATAGAATAGAATAGAAAAATACTTTATTTATCCCAGGCCTGGGAAATTACTGAAACTGAACTAAACTGAGGACTGTGAACACTGATCTCAGGTCCACAGTATGCTGTATAAGCACGTGACAAATAAATAAAAAAAAGAATCTCTTATATTTCCTGGAGAATCACAGAACTGCTGACTTGAAAGTTGTCCAGGAGACGATCATCGACGCCCTCCACGATGAGTTTAGGCCACAGAGGGTCAATGCTGAAAAGGTTGACTGTTTGCAGAGTGCTGTATTAAATCATATTTATGAAAAGTTGACAGGAGGAGAAAAGTGTGGATGGAAAAGGTGCACAAGCAACAGGGACGACTGCAGTCTGGAGAGGATTGTTATTGCTTAAGATCCAGGAACTTAGGGGAAGTCGATTAAGGCTGTGTCAGTGCATCATGAGCCACCGGGCACACGTCTTCAGGTCGGGCGCTACGTCTGTCGCATTTTTAATATCAAACCACTCCTGAACCAGAGACAGCATCTGAAGATCTAACCTTGGCTCAGTCCTCTTTACGAATGAAAGTACGTTTTGCATTTCATTTGGAAATCAAGGTCTTAGAGTCTGGAGGAGGGGCGGAGAGGCTCAGAATCAGTGTAAAGTTTCTGCAGTCTGTAACTATTCTGGTGTCATGTCCAAAGTCAACGCAGGAGATTTTAGAGACTTCATGATTCCATCTGCTGACAAACTCTATGGAGATGTTGATTTCCTTTTCCAGCAGGACGTAGCACCTGCCCACAACCAAAATGATTGACTGACCATGATATTACTGTGCTTGATCGGCCAGACAACTGACCTGAACCTCGTACAACCCCATAAGGTGTTCTGTCAAGATGAAGACGAGAAACACTCGACCTAAAAACACCGACGAGCTGAAGGCAGCCCTCGAATCGACCCAGTCGTCAANAATATCAAACCACTCCTGAACCAGAGACAGTATCTGAAGATCTTGTCTTGGCTCAGTCCTCTTTACGAATGGAAGTACGTTTTGCATTTCATTTGGAGATCAAGGTCTTAGAGTCTGGAGGAAGAGAGGAGAGACTCAGAACTTTGGTGTCATGTCATCCAAAATGTCCAAAGTCAACGCAGGAGATTTTAGAGACTTCATGATTCCATCTGCTGACAAACTCTATGGAGATGTTGATTTCCTTTTTCCAGCAGGACGTAGCACCTGCCCACAACCAAAATGATTGACTGATCATGATATTACTGTGCTTGATCGGCCAGACAACTCACCTGAACCCCGTATAGCCCCATAAGGTGTTCTGTCAAGATGAAGATGAGAAACACTCGACCTAAAAACACCGACGAGCTGAAGGCAGCCCTCGAATCGACCCAGTCGTCAACAACACGTCAGCAGCGCCTCCATTGATGCTGTGATTCCTGGTAAAGGAGCCCCAACAAGTACTGAGTGTATAAATTATCACAGTTTTCAGAAGGAGGAGGAGGGATTTTATTTATTGCAAAAGAAAAATATTAAGGTGCTGTAGATGATTATCAACTGTTTCTGGTCTGTTTGTGTTTTTCAAGAATTATCTTTGGATTCTCATTGTCAGAAAAAGGAAATAATATTCAATATTTAAAGTAAAACAAAGACATCTAGTTATTTGCTGTGCGTACTAGTTGTTCTGTGCAGTAATGGTAAATAAATCTGAATCTGCTGAGAGTCTGATCTGAACTAAGTCAGGAGGAGAAACAGAACATTTTGGACAGTTTTAAAAAACATACTTTTAAGGGTAGAAAGTAAAGCACACAGTAAGATTAAAGCTGAACAGTGTGTCCACAAGATGGCGCAAGAAGACCGTTCAGGACACCCTCTGCCCTCCGTCATGAGGACATGACTTATCGTCCTAATGGTTACCTCCTGCAATGAACAATGACCTGAACTGATCCAGAAATCTAAACCCTGAATCACTGACACCCCGCATCAGTAATGAAAATGAATAAGTTTAAAGCCCATATGGGTGAGCAAATGAAGGACCTTTAAGGATTAAGATTCTATATTAGTCTTCATTCTGCTAAACTGGCATAATGACGGACTTCATCTTTGACAATCTGTTCAGTATTTAAGAAGCAAAAGGCATTCAGTGGGTGCAGGACAAAGGAAAATAAAGAAATAATGCATTAACCTGGCTGATACATGATGAAGTAAAACATTTCTAATAGAATTTAAACGCATGTCACTTTAGTTTTTAAGCGCCCAAACAAATGCTGCATTTTGTGTGTTTGACTTTCTAATGAGTAGAGCTGTATGTTTTCCCTGAGAGATTATTTCCTGTTTTGCAGCCCCTCAATGCCAACCAACAATGACGGGAAGGATCTTGCTTACAGTCTAGACAAACGTCTAACACGCTCGCAGCAGCAGAGGCTGTCTGCTTCGCTTCTCTCTGCTTTGTTTACACCGTCTGGGTTAATCAAAGCTGATGCACAAATTGTTGAGGAGCATTAACTTCGTCCATTTTCAAAAAATGTTTGCGACACATTGAGTGTGGCTTTGTTACATGAGAGCAGACACAGATGTTTTGTAACACCCTATTTGCAGTTATATAAACCAAATTACTGTTATTATTGTCATTATTCTCATATCCTTTCTACCAAATTGTGCCTTTATTCAGATTTGCAGCCGTAATTTGCATTTGTGTGATAATCAAGCGAGCCGCTCGGATACTTTGCACGTACGCGGCAGACTTATGGTCACTTCAGTAATCCGTCGTGCGCACAACTTGCTGTAGTTTCCATTTATCTTCAAGGATAAGCAGGAGTGGATGAGTCTGAGGGTGTGAAGAGGGCAGCCTTTTCTTATCTGCTTTCAATGGCAATGAAAGAGAACCTTAAATGGCCCCAGCAGAAACCCTCGAGTGCGACTGAAACAAATTCAACTCAGGGCAGGAAGGTGCGACGTCTCATTGTCCTTCATTTCACCATTGCTTAATTGGTTCAAGGGAGAGGCAGCACCTCTGCAGTGACCCCTGAAACAGTGTCGCAACAACATCCATCAACAGCTAAACAGCCCTTTTGCTGGACCAGCCTGCTGCACCTTGGATGTTACGTGTTCTCCGGGCTGAGGAGCGTCGCTTCACTCTGCTGGTCCCTGACTTTAGGTATCGGTGCTGGTTGTATGTGGACATATTAGGGTTTGAACAAAATGTTTACTTAAGGGTAACTAAGGAGATCAATACTTGCTTTTTAGAGCCAAGATACACAGCTCACATGGTTAAACTCTCATGAACTGGGGCTGGAAATCCCCACATCAGTGGCCACGGGTCGATTCTGACCCATGGCAAGATTTACTGCATGTCGTTGTCCCACCTTCCCCGTCTCTCTTCAGCAATAATCACAATAAAGGCCCTTAAAAAATATCTCTAAAAAATACTAGAAATGATACAGATAATTAGAAGAATGCTGAATATCAGATTTGATAATCAACTAATACATGAGGTGTGTCAGGAAAGTTCCAGGACTGGTGTCACAAAAGATAGATTTCAAACCCAAACTACAAACTACCAGTTTTCTCCTTCAGACCATCAACCAGCACAAAGAGATCCTGCAGCATCCTACCAGTGTTCCCCTTCCAAGTAATCCCCCTGGAATCTGACACCCTTCTTCAGCCTTCTCTTCATGCCGCCATGCAACTCCTGGAAGGATTCTTCCAGGATCCTCTCAGCTCTGTTGTCATCTTGATGTCGTCCACGTCTTCTAAACGGGTCCCCTTGATGACCCCCTTGAGCTTGGGGAAGAGGAACCAATCCCACGGAGCCAGGTGGGGTGAGTAGGGAGGTTGCTCCAGCACAGAGATGTTCTTCTCAGCCAGGACCTGTGGGATGCTCAGGGCGCTGTGAGCAGGTTGTCATGGTGAAGCAGCCTCCACTGCTCCTGACACAACTCTGCCTCTTCTGAACGAAGCAAACGCTGCAGGATCTCTTTGTGCTGGTTGATGGTCTGGAGGGGAAAACTGGTAGTTTGTAGTTTGGGTTTGAAATAGATCTTTTGTGACACCAGTCCTGGAACTTTTCTGACGCACCTCGCATGGTCAACCCTCAGCAACAAATGCACACAGTCAGTCAATGTGTGCTAGTTTGGTAACAGAGCGGTGTGATTTCCTGCTGAACATAAATATGAATTAGCAGATCTGTTGTACACGAACAACAAAAGCAAGACAGGATGATGACACACCACAAACTGTGATGTTGGATATCCTCATATGTGACCTCTTCACAGACCATTAAATGGAGCCACTTGAGGTGGTTCCGGCATCTGATTAGGACGCATCCTTGGCTACTTCCTTTGGAAGTTTTCCAGGCACTGGGAGGACACCCTGGGGTAGAACTAAAATTTGACATCTTTCATCTGGCCTGGCAACACCTTGGGATCCTCCAGGAGGAGCTGGACGACGCTGCTGGGTTGAGGGACATCTTCAATGACCTGCTTCCACGACCAGGTCCTAGAAAAATGGAAGCACTAGTTGTTTATTACTTATGACGTGACCAATCAGAGAGTGCTGTGGGTGCAACGTTGCTTGCGACCACACAGTGGTGACTACAGACAAGGAGACAAAACCACATCAGAGCCAAGATGATGCATTTTTGAATATATTTTGTCTGGAATCGGCTTTAAAAAATAAGGATACAGATAATGCTGAAAATCTGATGTGATAATAAATCAGGCCAACAATTGGACATTTAGTAATAAAATGCTGTCAGTCAATGTACAGTAGTTTGGCAACAAGCTGAGTGATTTTCTGTTGACGCCATACAAACTGGCAGATCTATTGTACATACAGTCTGACTCACCGTATGTAGATTGCGGCATAAGCTTGCCAATGGCTTCACATCTCATATGGCTTTCTCCTCCCCTTCTGCTATGTGCACGTTACCGTTTTCAAAATCCCATTCATAACAGGAAGCAACGAGGTTTATCTGGGAATTCAGTCACTTTTAAGACTCCGGCTCACCTCCATGCGTGCAGATGTTCCACTGAAAACAATTCACTGCTTTGATGGGACACTGTTGCTGCAGCCTTCATGTAGCTCACTTGTCATTAGTTTAATAAAATACAAACAACCTAGAGTATTTCCTTCCCTCTACATCAGGGTGATAATGAGGTGCAGCAGAGCTTTCTGAGCTGCAGACTGGCCTGGCTAAGAGAGCCTGTTGTGCACGTGACAGCGAGATGTGTTGCAAGTAAATTCTGTGAATCTCCTCATACGTGATTTCTTTACGCCCCGTGTCTTATCTGTTTTGCTTCCTCCGTGCAGCATGTGATTATTTCTGGAGAAACACAAGCAGCTTCTCGTTGTGCTTCTGCTTAACGAGAAGCTTCTGGTGTTGCAGCGTTTTAAAGGTCCCAGGTGACACATGACATATTTGCATGGAAATTCTGCTAAACAACCGGCCGCGCAACATCTGATAAGAGTGGCGTGTGAGAAACACTTTTGAGAAATTTTTATGTAAATTCCAGCTGCACCGGGCCTCTATCTCTGTGTTCGCATGCAACCGCAAATCTGCTGCTCTGCGGCCGCCGTCGGTCTCCCTCCACACCTACACGGAGGACTGTGGTGTTTGCACTTCCCTTTTCTTTGAAATGTTGTCATAAACCCAGCGGCTTCAGTTTTGAATCAGCTGATAAACTTCCGCAAATTCTCCGACCACATGTGCCGTGATGACGCTAGTCCTGCCGCAGAGGCCTCTTCGCCTCTTCCTGATGCAGAGACACGGCGAAACCACCGCCGCTGCTGCTGCTGCTGCTGTCGTCTCCCTCTGAAACTCAAGGAAAGTAATGCTCTTCAGTGTCACGTTACAGTTAAGATAAGTCAAGATCTTGCCTCGAGGCTGAAAAGGGGGTTAAAAAAAAAAGGAGCCAAAGGTAGGAGGTTACAGGGTAAAGCTTTTACAAAGACATGAATGGGAAAATAATTCATTGCACCTGCCTGACAATGTCCAGAAACCTTATACTGGCTTTCCTGGACAAGATGACACATGTATGAATGAAGCTGCTGCAGCTGGGCGTCAGCACACCGTCGCACTCCCACACTGCTCACAAAGAGTCACACGGCTGCTCAGCTTTTGTGCACAACACAGATAATGACACAGAGGATCTTCTGCAAACAGACGAGCCATGCAATCCTTTTTCAAAGTGCAGCTGAAGCCAAGGGGCCGACATCGTAAGCTGTCCTTCCTTGAGTGGTGCTTTTTTTTTGTTGCTGCAGCATTTCAGCAAATCCAAAGAGGTTGAGTGAGGACAGGATGACACCACATCCAGATGTTTAAGGGTTAATCCGGTTTTGATTCATGAAATCTGAGTGCTCATTAGTCTGGCAAGGCAGCGGAGATCCATTAAGATTTACAGCTGCTCTAATCACCGCTGCCAAACCTGCTGGAGGTTCAGTTCAGGGACTCGGTGGGTCACTGCAGGCGCTCCAGCATCAAGTCTGGATGAGTCAGGGTTGCACAGCTGGAAACATTTTCAAACATCCATCTTTTCGCTGCGTAGGAGTGCAGGTCAAGGCTTGATTTTGTATTTAACTACATTTTCGGAGAACCCGGAAAGTGGCCTACTCATCAAACTCCAATTTAAGGAACTCTGTGAACTCGGAGCTGCAGCCTGTGCTGTGTGGACTTGTGTTGTAGGGGGATCATTAGCATGTAGACCGCGTCATCAAAACACTGCATCGATATTTATTATTAATTGGCCCCAAGAGAGCAGCTTCATTTGTGAAGACTTGATGTTTTCTTTCTGTCAATACTCACCTCCTTTCTATTTTTTTTTTAGACAAACCACCCACATAGACTGGCTGTGTGCTGGAAGACTCTCCAGGAGAGCTGCTTGTTTTAGACAAATGCAACATCTCTCTGTTAGGATTAAAAGGTGCAGAGAAGATGTGGATTTTGTGGATCAAATAACACCACTAGTCGGTATTGTACAAAAGTGACCCATTCTTAGGTGTATGGTTTTTGGCCATTTTTAATTTTTGTTTTTTAAAAAAAGTTGTACATCTAATTACTTTCTTGCAGAGAGTTTGATGAAAAGAAACCGTCCTGCCTGTAAACTATGAAGCTACAACCGGCTAAGCTTAGCAAACAGCTGGTCCTGGTCCTGGTCCTGGCCCTGTCCTGCAGGTTGTATATAAAGCTACCGTGACGTCACCCGTTGGTTTGTGGACCGCAGCCTCAGGTTTGGAATTTGGCCATGGCCATGCTGGTCCTTTGAAAGTGGACATAATGAGCTTTGAGTGGATCTGGCTGAGAACTTGAGGACACCGTGCACATCCATATGGTGGCCAGTTACTTTTAACCCAAAACAAAGAGACTCAATCACTTCACTCCCGTTTTAGCCTCTTTACAAGTTCGCCAGCATTTTACTGATTACTTTTTAGGCCCATCATGGCCGCCCTCTGACCTCCTAGTACCACATGCATCGCTACGCACCTTGAGACCATTGAGGTTGTTTGTCTGTTTCACCTGAAACTCAAAGACATCAGCAGTCAAGGACTTGAGGTTCTGGAGCGATGTGCCTGAAGAAACCGGGCCTGCTGAGTCAGAGATCCAGCTTAAGTCTTTAAATACACTTTTATTGCAGAGCCTCACAGGCCTGACACTAAATCTCTTTTATTTTATGACTTATACAGTCCAGAAACATGCTGAGGTTAATTGGTGATTGTAAATTGTCCGTAGGTGTGAATGTGAGTGTGCTTGGTTGTCTGTCTCTAAGTGTAGCCCTGTGATAGACTGGTTACCTGTCCAGGTGAACCTGCCTTCACCCTGAGTCAGCTGGGATAGACTCCAGCCCCCCATGACCCCAGTGAGGATTAAGGTGGCATTATTGTCTATTTAACACTAAATGGGAGCAAAATTTACAAAATGAACATCATGCTGAGTTGTAGAAGACAGGAAACCAGCAACTATGACCATTAACTCATTAAGCTCATGTTTACTGAGGTAATAAATCAAGTGAGAGGTGAACTCATCATTGACTTGTTTTTGCAACCAGAGGAGTCGCCCCCTGCTGGCTGTTAGAGAGAACGCAGGACCTTTAAACCATATTTACTAAAACATTACACTTCAATTGTTTGATCTTTAAGAAAAACCCAAAAATGGCATGTAAATATGTTCCTTTATCACTTAAATAAAGTAGGTGGCTACTTCTCAGCGTTAAACATCGAGCTGTAATTTGATGATTTGTTTGAGCGTTCCCAAACTAAGTCTCTGGTTTTCCATTTGGCTCATGCTGATGCCCATTAAAAACATGTTCCACCACCAATTTTAGGGAGATTACGTGTAATCAGTGAACAATTTAAACTGCTGAAGAGGATGCAAAGACATTTATATATATAATAAAAAGAGTCCACATGATAGAATCCCACCGATAAACGTCATTTACAGTGAAAGAGCGACGTGATGTCAGCACAGGATTCAAAATATATACATCAAAGTGTCTGAGCACGATGCAGAGAGCGAAACAAAAAATGAAAATTTAGTGGTTACAGGTGCAAACCACATCCAAGTCCTACAAACAGAAAACAAGATGTGCATCTGCTGTGATGATGGTGAGGCAATTCTGGTAATTTAAAGCACATATGTTAATGAGACCTGACAGGAAATCAAACACTGTCAACATCCCATTTTTACATATCATCCATATGGTCTGCAGTGTTTGTCTGTCTACTCATGGCAGCTCCTGTCTCACACTGAGCCCAGAGCTGAGTATAAATCTTTGGCTTATGAAGTGTCACTTTCTTTATCACCAGTACAACAACATTTTAAATCTAGAAGGAGTCTTCAGGCTAAACATGAGGTTTTATTACTTCTCTCCTGCACGGTGTTCATCCCTCCTTTGTCTGCTGCTTAAACTTGTGTTTTCAGGTGAAGAACTGCGTGATCCGTCTTGATTAATTCAGTATCGACATTCGAGGTCGAGTACACACGTTGCAAAAGCATCAAATATTAAACATTTTGCGCAGATGATCGCCCCTGATATGTTACAACATTAAAAGCGCATTAACTTCCCATGCGCTCGTCTCTTAAGGGATATATCTGACCCTTTCCTCCAGACTACGAGCATGACTTGTGCTAAATTATATGATCATTTGTTGGGGCTGTGTTGAATCTAAGAGGGTTCACTTCTCAGGACACTTTCAGCTGAAGCCTGTTAAAAGTCTTCACAGCTTGGCACGCCTCGCCGAGTCATGTAACAACCTCAGCTGATTGCATTTGCAGCTGGTTGGCTTCAACAAGTGCATTTTCCCATTTGAATAGACAGCATATGTGGAGTCTCTTTGTTTGCAAAGAGGTTCAACCTCTGACTTCTTCCCCGAGGGCCTGACATGAGGTCCTGAGGTTCCTAATATCTTATAGAATTACACAAAATGAGGGTCTGAAATAACATTTCAGAAAATATATTCCAATAACATCATCATCTCATGTAGCTATCAGGATTGTTTTTAAAAGAGTTGTGCTTTTTTTCTTCTTCTTTTTTTCCTCCTTTCAGTAAACATTCGGCCAAGATTTTCTTCTCCCGTTCTTGAACAAAGCTTTTCTCACCTCTCCTACATCACAAAGCACATTGAGTTCAGGCTATTTTAACTAATAATCTTCCCATAAAGACTGAATAAGGGAGATAATAAAAGCTATTGTGAAAATGAATTTTGGTGAAAGGGGTGACTGATTATGTGGTGGAGCAAGCTGTGCGCCTGTTTGGCTTTAATTAGAGTATTAGCAGGAAGCCGAGCTGCGCTTTTCATCAGCGGACCAAAGGAGGGAGAAGTTTTACAATGAGACACCCTGCAGAGCTATCACCGATGTTAATAACACGACTTCCATCAACGTGCAGATATGATGCTCACTGAAAGTCTCACAATAATTAACACAAAGCTTTTGATTATATTTGGGGAGATTTAATAAGCTGCAGGATGGATTATTACTTCTCATTTATGGTGGAGGGGATGAGGTCCGCTCGTTCTTACTTATCAATTTGCTGGCTGTGATCAAAGTTCAACATGTGTCTCGTTTGGCTAAAAGTCTCATTAACGTGATCCAGGTTCTTCCAACACGGCTGTTTTCTTTACTGCTGCCATAGATCAGCGAACACTAAATCACTTGGAGATGCGCTTCACACCCACATGGAGGACTTTTCCTGCAACAGGAAATATTCTTTTAGACGGATTGTGGGTGTAAAAACTTCTCACTTTGAGTGACTCACTGCACAAACCACTAGCAGGACGCACTGGCTGCTGCTATGAGGCTCTGCTGTGTTTTCATCGTATGAAACCTTGTTAAAACTGCACACTGATGCACATCCTCTCTACATTTTCCACGTATTACGGCTTCTAATGTATTTTTAACTCCAACAATGTCATTTATTAGGGATGGATGTGGTCATCATAAAGCCTAAAGAACCGCTGTTCTTCTCTGAAATGCAATTATGTGTAGGTTTGTATTTAAGAAATTACACGTTCAGCTGAGTCACAGCAGACAATAAAAAGTGACCCGTTGACCCTGAAGGTTGCATCACCACTGTAAACTGTCTTCTGTTTTAACCAGTGCTGGAAGAAGTATTTAGATCCTTTGCTGAAGTAAAAGTACCAACACAGACCTGTAACAGTACTCAGTACTGAAGTAAAAGTCCTGCATAAAAGATTCTAGTTCAGTAAAATTACATAAACAGTACTCGAAAAGTCCCTCTGATTGATTTATTATTATTATATATGTCATCATTAGATCACCAGTACAGATCATGCACTCTTCTGTTACGAAATTGAATAATGAAATTGCTATTTTGCTTCTCTGGATTTTATTTTGTGCTTCCTAATCTATTAGTTTTTGAAACATGCTTTACTTTTGTCTCAGCTACTGTCATGCTTGATTGTAGAATCTCACGTGACTTTATAAAGGTGTGCCTCCTCGACCAGAATAATCTTCTTGGTGAAAGAGCGGTTAAATTTAAACAAGTAAAACGTGTCGCCGTCGTCGCTGCTGCAGGTGGAGCCAGTTTGAGCCGCTCTACGGTGAACACCAGATAAATCTGATAAATTAATCTTATCAGATGATTAATGGGGAAAGAAAGAAGAAAAACAAAGTCATAACGCACAAATCTGATTAGAATCTTTGGACTTTTTTTTCCTCTAATATTTGATTTTCTGTTGAGATGTTGGATCACTGGAACATGCTTTGAAATGAAACCATGTGAGGAGAAAAAAATAAGAGTTTTTAGGGACTCATTGAGATCTGGAACCCAAAATACACAGTGAGAACCCAAAAAGGTGGTAAACCACTTGTTTAATCCTTAACAATGTGCTTATGTTCTATCCACTGTGTAAAATTTTAATCTCAAAGCTGTCAGAATGTGGAATATTTTCCTCTGTGCTGTGTTGGCATGAAGGTATAAAGCAGTAAAAAAAAACACTTCCTTTCCACTACAGGAACTATTTAATTCAGAGTTTATGAGGATGAAACACGCCGTCTCAACATGCGTGTGATCAACTGATGAAAACGGCTCGTAAAGAAATATTTGGCGACACTTATTGGCGATAACGTGAATGCAATATTTACGGCTCTTCCCTGCACAATAAAAAGCATTAACATCGACAGTGGCTGCTCTCGTTATTGCATCAGTTTTCACGGTGTCGTCACTCCTGCTGTCTGGTTTAAATGCTGAAGCCTGCAGCGAATCACACGTCGGCCACGAGCGGGAACACGACGCTGGAGGGAATGCCCACGTGGCTTAAACTAATATTTCCCCAACTTCCTGTTCAACGGGGAGAAAGGCTTGATGAACTGCATGCATTTAATATTCATAGCTAATAGAAGCTCACAGTGGTGGCTTAATAGCCTTCTGTCAGGCCGAACCGCGAGTGTGTGGTCGCTGCTCGCGGGCCGGTGACGGATGCTGTGAAGGCTGCGCTCGCTGGGAGTCGACGAGACGACGCCGGTTTGCGATCAAACATTTCAGCTCTGTCTAAACAGGAGAGCTCACAGATGGACGTGAGCAGATCCCACAGATGTCGACGACCGTCCAAACAACACATGCGTTAAAATGGTCATTTCGTGGTCACGGCCTGCAGGCTCGACCTCTGACCCGGCGCTCCCAGCTCATCTATCAGCGGCCTCATTAACGCTCCTCCACACCTGCAGCGAACTACAAACCTCCTGCCCCGACTCTCAAAGGTGGGGGAGGAAGGAAATGTTCAAACTTGGCATTTAAAATGTGATTTTTATCTTCTGTTTATAGAGATACAATTGAAACCGGTGTTTTTCTGGCTACGCTCTCTGCACTGTAATTGTCCCGGTCCCACAAAGGCAGCTGTGAAAGTGGAAAATAAAACTCTGGAAGGTAAAAAAAAAATAAAAAATTAAAGCTAACTTTTCAGTCTCTCATTTAAGCCCGTCTTTCAGCGGTTTCATTGCCCTTGTAGCCCCCAAAAGCCTGTAGCTATAATTATCTATCTGGTCTGCTGTGAATGGGGAGCAGCCTTAGGTTTCCAGATTAATTACCTTTGTGTGAATTTCACTGCTGGTGTTTCTGCATGAATAAAGCTGTCAGACGAAGCACCTGACGGAGGGGAGACGGGAGGCGAGCGCCGAGGAGCCGGACTTATCTCCGAGGGTTAGACAAGCCGTGTGAGATTACAGGTGCTAAATAATGAGGAGCAGAGTCTGATGACATGGAGATTTTTCTTTTTCCACATCACCAGGTAGGAAAAAGAAAAAAAGGGGGACAGTTGATTTAACAACTTGCTGTTTTGTTGAATTTCTAATTAAATGTGACGCTGAACCCCTGAAGAACATCATTATTAGTGAGTGATTATTTTAATTGATTAAACAGCTGAATCTTTTTTTTTTCTTCTTTTCTGCATCAGATCTGCTTTAAATCATTTCTAATCACAGAATCTCTTTGCTCTGGATCTCTTCTGTTTTGATTACATGCTTCAAAAATAATTCACTGACTTGGCAGGACGTCATCCACTAACTGACAGCGCACATTAGCCTTTCCCAATGCAATGCCTATTTTGTGATAACATTTTCTCTTTTCTTGCTTCTTCTACGCGGCAGAAGCTGACAAATAAGGCCAAGCAGCAACGTTCCCAAAGTTCCTTTATCCCGCTCGGTGTCACATTCTGACAGAAACGCCTCCAGGGACGGTCTAAGTCTTCAGCTTAATCGATTTTTTAGGGGCTTCAAAAGGAAATTCCTTCATTATCTTGTTCCAAGTAATCCCAGCATAAATCAGGCCTGAATACCTGCCGCCGCCGAACACGGATAAAAAGACGATTAAAAGTACATTAATATATTAAAGCAGTAATTTGGAATTGATGGCCTTTACAGTGAGGTAACATCAGTCACCGGCTGTGGTGCCAAAGGTGAGCGCGAACATTTTATGAGTCATAAAATCGGAAATCTGGCAGCCAGAGCATTCAGAGGAACGGAAAGGATGGAAACAGAAACCGCTGTTCAAGACAAAAGAAAGATATCATTTGTGTCTTTAGGAGCCTTGAGGCTTCACTCGCCGCTGCTCAGAGCGTCTCATCATCGCTGCTCAGTTCACAGAGAAGCACCGGGGTTACTGATTTTTTTTTTTTTTTTTAAGTTATGTTTTTGGCCTTTGTTTGATAGTGCAGTGAGAGAGAGACAGGAAAGTGGGGGAGAAGAATGGGGGGGAGGACATGTGGGAAAGGGTCATGAGCGGGACTCGAACCCATGACCTCCACATCGGGACTATAGCCCTGCACATGGGACGCCAGCTCAACCAGGTGAGCTACAGCTGCGCCCCAGGGTTACTGATTTTTAACAAAAAATTTGACTTACAGTTGGTCGGACGTGTTCAAACTAAATAAAATTGTACAAGCGCCAAGCAGAGTCACATCAGGGCAGCTGTGGCCCAGGTGTTAGAGCGGGTTGTCCTCCAATCGCAAGGTTGGCGGTTCGATCTCCTGCCCCTCCACAGTTGAAGAGTCCTTGGGCAAGACACTGAACCTGAAGTTGCTCCCAATGGCAGGCAGCACCTTGCATGGCAGCTCTGTTGCCATTGATGTGTGTGAATGGGTGAATGAGAAACACATCGTAAAGCACTTTGGATAAAAGCAATATAAGTTTACGTCTGTTTACGTCATCGTAATCCATCTGAAGGTGTAACCTTCTGGCGACTGTAAGAGGTAAGAATTCATTTTAAGACAGTGATGATGTAGTGTCGTCGTTTCAGTTTGTTTCCCTCAGTTCAATTTCCATATAGAAAATGTTCCCTGACTCACTTGCATCACTTTAAGTTCATCGTTTCAGTTCAAAACAACTGCTTGTAAACACCACGATAGCTCACCTGGTTAATCTGGCGTCCCCAACAGTCCCAGACACAGCGGTCGTGAGTTCGAGTTCCTTTGCTGCAAGTCCTTCCTCCATTCATCTCCCCCACTTTCCTGTCTCTCTCTTCACTGTACTATCAAAAACAAACAAACAACTGCTTATAGAAAAATCCTTCAGTAAACAGCTCCTGGTTTGTTGGTATAAAGGCCCGAGGTGGCAGAAACAGCCGATGAACAATGTTTTTTCTGTGCTTAGAAGAGTCTTTGAAGATACTGAAAGTACCTTCAGAAGAGCAGTAAACGCTTTTAAATGACCCTGTGGGTTTTTCAAACACTGCTGGTTAATTATCTTATAATAAGCCTCCGTTACCTTTGTGGCCCGTTAATAAATGAAAGTGGGGCGAGGCTGTTTGTAGAATACAGGCCGCATGGTAATGAAGAGGTAGCGTCTGAAATACTGTGAGCTAATTACAATTAGATTTTTTTTTTTTAATTGAATGATCATCGACCTAGAAAAGCTATTTTAAAATCAGTCTTAAAAATGAGCTGCACGGCAGGAAGAGTCGAACCTGCAGGTCGGCTTCCTGCGTGCGGTCTGCATGTTCTCGCTGTGATTGTTCTGCAGGATGCACATGCACGGCGGGTTAATTGGCCCTGAATTGGTCCTGAATGTGAGCATGAAGGTTGTTTGTCTCTTTGTGTTAGCTCTGCAACGAGCCGGCGACCTGTCCAGGGGTTTACCCCACATCTCCGCCGGTGTTGGCTGAAGGCAGCCTCAGGCCTTTCTGCTGCTGCTCAGCTTGGACTCCAAGATACCAGCTGGTTACAAGAAACAAGGATTTAGTGCTTAAACAATTAGTCAGTTCATGGATTAGCTGACAGAAAGGTACATGACAATGATTTAACCAAATATTCTGTCAACTTTTATCAATTTTATATCATTTCTAACCAATACATGTGATTTTAGGATTCAGTATGTCTATTTAGGTTATGATATTACCACATTTTATAACCTTTACTTTTAATTTCGTCCGTTTTTGTTTGCACGCGGCCTCTGCTAATCCCCCTGAACGCACTCAGAGTATGAATATGTGCGTCTGTGTGAGCTGGTGTATGAAGCCATTATGCTCCGCGTTACTGATGCGAGTTGAGAGTTCATCCTGAATGCGGTGTGAGAACGCCTCGGGCTTCACTCCGGGGAATCCAGCGAGCGTCAGGGGTCACCGCTTTGTCTGACGCTGTGACACATTAGCAGGTAATTACAGAGCGCAAACTCTGCAGCTGTATGAAACACGCCCGTGCATGTAGACACAATTATAAGCGCATTTATCACGCTGGCCATGAATAGTGTTGTTGGATCCCTGAAATAGGCTTTTTTTTTCTCTTACCTTATTCAGTGATACAGAACATGCACTGCAAACAACAAGCACTATTTTCAGATGTTGAAATGAGATGCATTCCTCTGCCGAGCGCAAGTAATTATAGTGTTGGATAAGAAAGGTAAGAGGAGAAGTGTTGTTTGATATTGCCTTCAAGTTGCACACTCACTTCTTAGCATGGTTGGCTGCCAACACAGAGGGGGATCACTCACTACGCCATATGACTGCATTTTTGAGTTGTTTAATTATTGACTTAAGGGTCCTAATGCATTAAACAGCGCACAGTGAGCAGCTTTCTATAATTTGCTTGAACCTGCACGCAAATCATATCTGCACACTGTACCGTTCACATCAGGACGGAAGCAGCAAATCCAGCTGCCTGCTAACGAAGCTCTTAGGAGGCACATCTGCAAAGCCGAAACAAAGAACAACAAACTATGTGGCAGACATGTCGCAGACACTTTGGGGTCTGGATCAACTTATTGTGGATGTGTAATCTAGACAGAAAGTGAGTCAGAGGAGTCATAGGAAGTCATCACCTCAACGTGGGCCCAGTGTGGGAACAACAGCATCAGAGAGCTCATTGTGTGCCTCCTTCCTACAAAGGAAACAACTGTCAGTAGTTATTCACTGTATTTTAACTTCATCTATCAACACCGTGCCACAGGGCAATAACAAATGAGGATATGATGACTGGCGGCTCCAAAAGCAGACTCGCACCGTTTCCTACCTGAGCTTTAGTAGAAGTATAAAGACGGGACTGTGACGGGACGGTGACTCGCTGACCTGATATCAACAACCTGGGGATGGTGCTGGACTATCTGTTCGCTATGTGCCAGCCTCCCTGTTGAATCATGCTGAGAGTTGTATCGTCATATTTATCAGTAAGGCAAGCATTTGGACTCCATCAGCACTGTGGCTCGTAACTGATTCTTCTCATTGGACAGGATCTCATGGCAGAACCACAGACTGTATACAAAGAAATAGCAATCGTGACGTCACCATTGGGGCGTGGGCTACAGTTTTGAGGCCTCAAGTTTGGAATTTGGCATCTTGCTCTTTTGAAATCAGACATAAGTAGATCTTTCTGAGAACTCGAGGACTCCTCGTTTGCAGATATGGTGTTGACCTTTTCACCACAAGGTTGCCCCACCCCAGAATATATCCTGCTTTATTGTCTGCTTTACTTTAAATGTGACCGTGATTTACAGAATCAACATCACTCTGCATTAAAGGGGAAATGAAACTAGCAGCTGAGACCAATAAGTCATTAGAGAAATGTTTGCTGAGGGAACAGTTTAGGGTAGAAGCAGAGTCATTTTCCTCTAGACTTTTACACAATGGGACTTCTTTTGGCAGCCAGAGAAGTCACCCCCTGCTGGCCGTTGGAGAAAGAGCAGATTTAAGTCACTGGGAGAATACACAGGAAGGCTACACAGACTAACACTACTCAGAAACTCCAGAACACTACTCTGGTTGAAAAGGGTGGACAACTTTACACAGTGCAAACCAAACGCTGACTCGGGATTAAGGAGGGCACCAGTAAACAAGCTTTCCAACGAGGAAAGACAACAATAACAAAGCCTGTGAACTGCAGAAATGTGCACTTATCTGGCAGCTTGAACAGGGAGAGTGGTCAGGAGAATGCAGGTGGACGACGAGCTTAACGTGGCTTGAGGGATTCTTGAACAGAGGTTGTAGGGCGGTCAGAGAAGAACCAGGGTCCAGACAGGAGGAGTGTGAGATGGCTTCAGCGAGAGGCAGAAGGTCCAGGCAGGGAGTGACACAGAGAGCTAAACAAAGGAGAAGCTGGTTAACGAGAGTAAGACAACACTAGAGCAAAGGAATGGTGGCCTGTAGGTTGTACAACGGTCGGTTGTGATCCAAGCCCATCTTTTATGGCGGGTGGAAATTGAGAACAGGTGAGCTACTCTGTGTAGCAGGTGTCCTCACACAGCTGATTATCCAACAGCAGTGCAGACACACATACACACAAACACACACACACATATAAATGGAAAGGGAAAAGCTGACACACTTCCACAATAGTCTGACTCACCGGACATAGGATGCTGATACGAGCCTCCCATTAGCTGCTCATTAAAGGCAGCTTTGTTCGTCCCTTCCACTATCTGTGTTTTACAGATTTCTTTACTGTGGTCAACAAAAACAACCACCAATCAGCAGCCTACGTCACCGATAATGTCTGGTTTTGCTGAGGATTTAGATCATGCAGCATCAAATCAGGTTTATTGTCATTTTGCTGCACATACACAGTCGTAGAGGGAAGATGAGAGAATGTTTCTTCAGGATTATTCAACCAGCAAGTTTTGCAGAATGCACGTCTGGGATAAGACACTAAACGTTCGCTGTCGCTGTCTCCTGAAGGGGGCGCTGCGTCCAAGCGCGCCGCCATCACGTTGAACATGGTGAACCTCTTCAGGTCCTGGTAGGTCTTCAGGGACACAAAGACACACATGATGGTGAAGCTGCAGATGCTGTCCAGAGCTCGCTGTCTGTCTGTCTGCATCCCCTCCAGCTGTCTGTCCGTCTAGGATGCTGTCATGGAGCCATGTTTCTGTTAAAGCAGACACACAGCAGTCCCTCCACTCTCTGAGGGTTTCTCTCAGCAAACGTCCAGCTTGTTGCGGAGGGAGTGGACATTGGTGAGTAGGAGGACGGTCCTGCTGGTCTGGAGCCTTTAGCCTTTAGCCTACTATGGATACCGGCTCTCTACCTCCATGTGTGTTTTTGTTTGCTCTCGTCAGCCCCACTTGCAGCCTCAGCAGGCGGCCGTGACAAACCCACTGTCTACTACCTAACCAGCACCAAACGTCAGACAGAAAATGTTAACGACTAGCTGGCGGACATGCTGGAACATTTAACGGCACTAGATCCAGATATTTTCTCTGAGGAGTGAACCCGAGATCACCGAGTTAGAAAGACGACTGAATGTTGGACTTCCTCTGTGTTGGGTGGCCATGAAAACACAACTCTAAACACATGGCAACTTTTCTGTCTTAATTCTTCTGGCTCTGGCACAGACAGAAGATGTCCTCGTCCTTATACATACACAGCTCTGATTGGATTAGTTGTTTTTTCCAACACACAATACTAGGTATTGAGCACAATACCAGACTTCTTTGACTCGCCGAAAAAGACCTTGAGTCGGGCCATTTACTGGAATGAACTTCTGCACGGCTTGTTGTTAGAGACGCTGCCTCCTCTGAGGGACTTTTTATTTTCTCTGTATATACCGCATGTGTGATGATAGTTTTGTGCGACTGGCTTATTCATGTGTGCACGTCTGATTTGTTCTCGGGTCTCTCGCACATAAAAGAAACTTGATTTCAGTGCGACTTCTGTCACTGTCTTTCATTACCACACATTCACTGGCTTCCTTTTCATTCCCAGATATCGGTCATCACGTTGCTCTCTATGCAGTAAATAAAGAAACGCGTCTGTTTTGTCCCGGCTTCTGAAAAAGCTGACGTTTTTTTTTTTTTTTTCTGTCAATAAAACAATCAATAAATCAACAGATATCGCATATAAACTGCAGCTCTGAGGTTTTCCTTTCATCCGGCCACAAAATGTGTCACAGGAGTGTAAAAATCAGCCTTGAGCCTGCGGTGTAAATTCACCCTGACAGGACTGCTGAGATAGCGCTGCGTCCACGGCAACGCTCAGAGAAACTGTCTGCCTCGCCGTCCACACGGCAACAAAGCTCACACGGCGGGGCCTCGACCAATCAGGACGCTCTAAAGGTGACAGGCCCGGGCCAGGTCTTCCTTTGCTCTCTGTCGCTATGGCTGCTGTGGTTTTTTTGTTTTCCTGAGAGAAAAAAAAAAAAACTGGAGATAGAGAGAGAGAGGTAGAGGTGTTCCTCTCATTCAGAAAAGTCCTGCAAATCTTGTATATGTTCACTGTTACAGTTAAATTAAAGGGGCGACTGTGCTGGCAAGTTATATTTGAGGATGACGTGGGGATGAAGGTGTGATTTTCAGTGGGTGACGCATCTCCGTTGGGTTTGCTCTTTTCCTATTTTGTGGCTTGCACATGCTGACATGTTTTTTGGGTGTTTGGCTGTCATTCATCTCATTATCCTTTAGTCTATTAATTTGTTGCAGCCGGTTCATGTTTGCATGCTGTCCCACTGACATTAACACACATTATGGGACATATACTGTTGTTCTGCTGCCTCCCGTCCTGGTCTTCATGCCTGCATTTTTTCCAGTTGGAACATTTAGATCTGCATTTTAAACACGCTCACACTTTTGACCTTCCTCAGAGAAAAAAAACCCAAATTCAACTCAACCGACTATAGGCGATGTTAGTTTCACATGTTTTAACGCCGCACTCCTTTTTAAAGTGCATATAGAGGCATCTTTTTTAGCCAGTGGGGGTGTACTTCTATAGCGGCAGATTAATGTCGAGCTTAGACGAGAGGCTCGACGCTCGCTGCTCGCTGCGCACTTTAAAACCTCCACTTGTGCTGCTTTTGGAGGACCTGGTTTGTGTTTTATTTGTGCGTTTTGAGACCAACTCTTCACCAAGTGCCTCTCCTCAGCGCTGAGGTAGATAAGGTCTGCGAGCAGTGGAATATCTTTTGAAAAGAGACATCCAGTCACAATGGATTTATTGTGTGCGTATCCTGAGGTGACCTGTATTCTCCCTCGGTGTGTGTATTATTGCTGGAGCCTGTTGGAGTCCATCTGGGTGTTTGGATTTGGTCGCTTCCATCCATGCCAAGAACAATACTCCTTCCTCTTGTGGCCTGGCTATTCTGCTGGCACCGCTTCACTACTTCACTCTCACATGGAGTCTTGGCACGACACCCCGACCAATTAAGAGATACTGTCAGAAAATCTGCAGCCACTTCAGAGCGATAACCTTTGGCTCTAATAACTGAACTTTCTGGGTTTTTTTTCTTTGTGATACGAAGTCATTTAGACAGTTACAAAACTATTTAAATTCACTGAGATTCTCACCTTGTTTCCTGCCAACGCTGACTTCTTGACTCATCATGATTTGTGAATAGATCTGACAGAACAAGAGAAAACAAGCATTTTTTTTGTTTTTTGGCCACAAACTGTTTATCAAAGGTGTGAGGATTGAAAACAGACAGAAGTGTGACACTGAAACTGCAGGTCGGGCGGTGGATGAGTCCAGGCATCTGCCTTCAAGCTGAGCAGACCTCAGATGTCCTGTTGACTGTTAAATTTAAAGGTGTGTGCTTTTACAAGACTTGTTTTTTTTTTTCTTTTCACCACAATCATAACTACAGAAAAAATAAAAATACTTGCACATCCACTTTGTCGTATTCCCTCACTGTCTGGAAGCTGGTTCTTGATATCTTTTATTGGATTTGGGTAATTTTACACTCCAGCAACCCCATAAATGTTGACAGAGACCTCATTTGTATGCCACACTCTGTAATTCCTCACCTTAAAAGCCTCTCATTCCCATTGTTAGAACTCAAGGACGCACGTCTTCGTCGGCTTGTCTGCGTTTGTCAAGACATTCGAACCACAAGTAAATACTGCAGATAAAATCATTCAGCCGTGTGATCACTATCAAGCTAATTTATTCACTTTCTGACATACGCGTGTCATCTGAGAACAGAAGAACCTGTTAAGGACGCCGTCGCACAAGCAAACATACACAGCAGCTGACGACAAACCTTCCACGGCTGCTGCTGTCTTTGGTCGTTGTGCCTGCAGCGATTACGTTTAAAAAGTACGACTTTAACAGTTAAAATTACCATGAAATTAAGTGGCTCATCTGCCACCGTTAAAGTGTGACAGAGGGCTTGACAGGTGAAGACGCAGCAGTAAGAGGCTTTGCTGATGAGGCAACGCCGCAGTAAAATAACCTGTTAATGACGGTTGAATTTAAGTTGCCCGGTTAAGTTTTCTGTTCTAAACTTCGCAGCCCAAACACCATCATGCAGGTCGCAAAACTGGCCAAGACCTCACTTCATAAAAACACTCAGACTGGTCTCATAATCAGAGGCTTTCAGAAAATGAGAGCAGTCGGATAATCATGCGTATCAAGTGTGAAAGCTTCTTAAAACTTCTCTGGAGCTCTGCTAATCATGCGTCACTGCTGAGATGTGAACAATTCGCTTGATAACTGTGGGCCGTCACGTGCAGACAAACTCAAGTTTTGGAGATAGACATCTCACCTCCAGCAGCCATGTTCAGACAGAGTGGGTGATGTGTGAGACGAAAACCGTTTGAGCTGTCCTCTCCTGAACCACAGCAACGGCAACCGTGGGCATCGAATACAAGCTGCACTGCTGTCAGTTTCAGCACAACTATGAATTTATCATAGAAAATAATAAAGAAGTGCAGAAAAACTGATGTTGCTCAGCTGAGACATTAAAGAGTCTGTTCAACATGTCCATGCAGTGTGTTTTTTTACATTCTGGAAGACATATCATGAGCAGCCAAAGCCTTATCTGAGCATTTCCACCTTAAAGCTGCTGCAGCCTCAAACACACAGGTTCCGACAGTCAGGATTTCATATGTCACAAACCTAAAGAACCGATCCTTGCAGGGTGGGGCTTTCTGCATCGTCATTCTTCTTCAGAATCATTTTTTTTTTTGTTCCAACATGTATGGAGTCATAGTGAGCTGGTGTGTTTGAGCTGCAGTTAGTGTACTCCGTCTGAGCCATGTGAGGGTGTGAAGTGTTCACTTTCATAGAGATGAACTTTTAGGGGTTTAATCAATGACTAGAGAGGGACCGAAAGCCTCCAGTTGTCTGTTTCATTATTCTTCCTCAGAATCATTTTCTGGTTCAACTATGGCTGAATTACTTCAATATTACAGCTTAAGAGCAATATTAGGCAGCATGGGCTCCATACCTGAGCACATGCGGACCTTTTGAAGAAGACGTGAACAATGCACTTGTGTTTGTTTACTTTAGTCCAGCGGCTACAGAGAAAATTGTACTTTTTAATGTTTACTTGCCTGATTAAAGCGAGGAGCCTGTTAAAAAATACACAACGTTTACAGAAGTCCTCACCTGAGTTTCTTGTTTGTAGAGGCCATCTTGTCTTGGAAGTTTAAGAACCGGCATGCCTCTAAAGTGGCTCTTTTATTGGTTGACTGAGAAGGCGGGATCTGAAATATGATTGGATTATAGGTGTGTCCTGATTGACCAATTTAAACTGAAAGGCAGCCACCTGCCCTGATGGGAGGGAAGCGAGAGGATGCGTTTGGTCACAGTGCAGCTCTCCTGACTTTTAAATGCAATTCTTGAAAGTTTGATCGTTTTTTCTCTTGCTAATCTTTTGTTTCTTATTTTTTTTTCCTTTTTGAGATTCACTCTTTGTTTAGAACTTCAAGAAAACAGCTTCCGATTCTACACATTTTCTTTTTAAAATTTTCCAGCATGATGTTTGTCTGCCACATGGCTACCTTCACCCCTCTTTGCAATGAGCAGTTATACGGTGTTTGAGTCACAGGTGAGCTGGTGTGCTAGACCTGTAGCAAGTGGGTGGGTGTAGGTAGAGGTGAGGACTATTAATATCAGCACATTCACATAAAGGAAGCCCCAGTGTAGAGATACATCCAGGGAGGGGATTACTTTCACAAGAAAAACATGTGATTTTTCCATATAGGAAATGGGGTTAGCTGGTCAATCTATGATCAGATGTGACTTTAAAACCACCTGCCTAAACCTGTGTAGGTTCCTGTTATACTGCAAACACCTCTGACACATTGGGGCATTGACATGGGACCTTTGGAGGTGTTCTGAGGCTCCATCATGTCGGGTCTTGTGGGTTAAAGAGTCGAGTATCTGTAGATTGAGCTTGTTCTGATCAATCCTGCAAATGCTTTACTGGGTTGGGAAGTTTGGGATCTTTTTCATGTTCCTTTGGCTAATCTTGAGCAGTTCTTGTGGTGTCCTGTTGTCATAGCGAGGTTAGGCAGGAGGCACATGCCAAAGACCAGCGAGAAAGTTTGTCAGCAGAACACTGTATGGAGATGATAAACGTTGATCACTTCATCTGTTAAACATTTCAGCACAAACTGCTCTTTCTTGTCTTAAAAAAAAACTTGATTCTAGGTGAATCTGAGTCCATGTTTTGTTTTGATTAACCCCGCTGCCCTAAAAATAGTCGAGCTCTCTAAACATTCTCGCTGGTCTTTGACACGGAGAGTTATGGCACATTTGGCTCGTCAAATGAAGCGGATTATAAATTTAGCTCATATCCCTCAGCTGGCAAAGCATCTCCGCGCTCAGCTGAGGCACACGAACAAAACATCACAGCACGTCGCAGTTTTCCCACGACCGTCTGTCCTCGACAGTTGGCCCTGACAGCCAGAGGGACAGGTGCACGTCTTCGGCTATGCGGTGCATTCGGGGTCAGAGCTGCTCCACCATCATGACCTTGAGTCATAAGCGAGCAGGGAGGCTCTCGCTGTTTGCCTCGACAGGAGCCGCCATTAAACCGACGTGTGTTTACACTGGGACATGAGCGGCTACAGTTGCACAGTCAGTCTGCACACAGGCGTTCACCTGCTGCCGTTGTGTGTTTTGTCTGGATCTTCGGTTTTGTTCAAAGGGATAAATATAACAAGCACGATTAAGCCTGCTGGTACTTGTACCCTGACACCAAACATGAGTGAGATTACGTGTGACTTTATGTGCAGACGTTTTCATCTGAAACGCGCAGCAGAGCACCAGTGAGGATCACCTGCTTCGGCTTGTCGCTTCATGTCCTAATTCTTGTCCTCTGTGTCCAGCTTGAAACAAAAAAAAGACGTTTTTTGACTTCAAGTGGAAGTTGGAGGCTTTGGCTTGTGGTTTCACACAGAAATGAGGATATTGCTTCTACACTCACCTGAAACTATCCATCAGCTTCTCTGGCTCTGGAGTGCTGATACTGTCGCAGCATTAAATGTCAAACGCACCATGAAACAAAAAAACATTTGAAAAGTGAAGCTCCTCAACGGGGGAGAGATTCCACTCCCATCCCAAACCTTTATGCCCAGCCTGACCTCCAGCAGAAAGTTTTGACCTTGCTGTTCAAATTGCTGACTTTCTGACCTCGGCTGAAGCTCGCCTTGACTCCTGCACAAGTGTACAATGTGCCCCGGCTTGGGCCGGATAGCGTGCCACAAATACCTGGAGCGTGGGTTTACTTATGGAGCGAGGCATGCCAGCAGCACGCACATGAGCGCGGCTGCAGCTGCTGCGTAAAGCTGCTTGTTATGAGCTTGTGATACTTCTGCATACCAAACCATCAGTGAGTGTGGATATGAGAAGTGGCACGCTCAGGGGAGCGACACCGATATGGGCGTGACCGACGTGTGAACGCGTCCCGTGTGTGCGCAACTTTGTGTGTTTATGGGGCAAAGAAACGTGGCTGAGTGTGAGCAATGTGCAGCGTATACGGATGCATGGGATTGTTTCAGAGCTATGACATGCATGCGCGCTAGTTTGTGTTCCACGAGGCCATTAATAGCTTCTGAAAAGCTGCTGACACAACTCAAATATTCTGAGCTTAGAGGTGAAGCTTCAGCATATAATGTTGTCCACATGCCTGTGCAGCAGTAAGAGTGAGAGATGATGAGACTGTGGTTTGTGTCTGTACATGTTTGTACAATACTCCCTCCTCCACATGCTGGAGATAAGGTTGCAGGCGGGGTCTGTGTAACATTAGCTGCAAACGCTGATGGAGATACGGCGTCTTAATGAGGTGGGCAGCGCAGCGATACCGGCGACGCGGGACCCCCCTCGACCGCTTCAAGCCCTCGGTCTGAGAGGAAGCCTGCGAGAAAACAATGTGCGATGTTTCCTTGCCACACAAGCCATTCTAATGCAGGCTGCGATAAGAGCGATAACAGCCTCGCTGCCATGCTGCGCTATTCTGGGAGGAGTGGGCTCTGGAAAAACAGGATATCCCCCTTTGTTTTGGTTGCTGTTGGTGTTGTTTTGTGCGTGTGTGTGCAAGCGGAACAAATTTTTAATCCGTTTCATCTGCCTCACCCTCATTCTATTTTTTTTTTCCCCTTGTACTTGCAGCGATAGTGACGGGCTGTCGCAGAGTCACGTTTCTTGCAGCACATTTCTCAGCCCGGCTCGCGGGTCGGGATGTGGGTCAGGGGGTTATAGGGGTCAAGCTCGGGGGTTACAGCTGGTGCTGGTAATGTCAGCACAGGAACACTGAGACAGTCTTCTAGTAACAGCCTCATAAACATCATGGAGCTACAATGTGCACATAAGCTTTGGTTAAACGCCACCTTTTGAGAATTAGCCTTTGGACGCAGCGTCATCTGTTGTCAAAGAGAAACTGCTTTGAGTTAAATGATAAATAAAGAGTCTTAAAGTTCGAGTTATGGTTTCTCAGGAATCCTTAACATCCAATTATCGCACTAAAATGTTTATTATAATAGATTTACAGTAACTAAAAGACCAAATGTTCATTTTCTGAACTTTTTTGTTCTTTTTTTTTTTTAGAAGTGCATCATTTAAATGCGGGCTGCACGGTGGAGCGGTGCCTCGCAGCTAGAAGGTTGCCGGTTCGCGTCCCGGTGAGGACACCCAGCGTGGAGTCTCCATGTTCTCCCCGTGCAGCGTGGGTTCTCTCCGGGTTCTCCGGCTTCCTCCCACAGTCCAGAAACATGCTGAGGTTAATTGGTGATTGTAAGTCAGGGGTGTCAAACTGCGGTCCTCGAGGGCCGCAGTCCTGCAAGTTGTAGATGTTTCCCTCTTCCAACACACCTGATTCAAATGATCAGCTCATCATCAAGCTCTGCAGAAGTCTGATAACGATCCTGATAATTTGAATCAGGTGTGTTGGAAGAGGGAAACATCTAAAACTTGCAGGATTGCGGCCCTCAAGGACCGGATGTCGACACCCCTGTTCTAAATTGTCTGGATGTGAGTGTGCTTGGTTGTCTGTCTCTAAGTGTAGCCCTGTGATGGACTGGTTACCTGTCCAGGTGTCCCCTGAGTCAGCTGGGATAGACTCCAGCCCCCCCAAGACCCTCAGTGAGGATTAAATGGATGGATGTTTTTTTACGGCCCATTTGAAGGTTTTGTTGTTGTAACGTGTTATCATGCGTTCTATCCTCATGCTGCGTTTCTTCTCCTCCTCCTCTTCTTCTTGGTACATAAGTCACCTCCTCCCTCCTCCTTCGCCTCCCTCTGCTCCAGTGTGGAGTTATCTGTCAGGCGAGGAGGAGGAGGAGGGACGCTGGGCCGACCCGCCCTGCACTAATCCAGCCCACTCTCTTTAATACACACTGACAGCACTGAAAGGATTTGTTTTCCTGCGTTCCCTCCATCCCTGCTCCCTCCATCTCTGATCTCAGGTTACAGTGACTGTTTTACTGCCAGCTTTGTAAAAAAAAACACAAAAAAATTCCCAGCTGAGACTCTGACCTGGACGGGGAGTCGCAGCTGGTCAGGAACCCCAAACAGCTTCCCATGTTTTCTCTCAGCTGGCACTAAAATTATAACCTGCCTCTTCATTTGAGTGCTTTTTTAAATGAAAGTGAATCATGAGTTTGGTGACATAAGTAAGTTGTTTAGACGAGAACTGCTCCCATATTTCTGCGCTGTAGCGATAGAGGAGATCACGTTATCTAAACAGAACCGCGTCGCGTACATACTTAGCGTCTGTCTGCAAATGTTGTAAATGCTTCAAGAGAGCAGAGTGCAGGGACAATCGAGTAATGATTAATGGCGGCGTTGGTCTGGTCGCTTACAGATGAAATATACCCGGCGTCCTGTGATGAACCGCTGGCCTCCCCAAGGACTCCTCTCGCTTCTCAACAAATCCGCTGTGGGATGGAGTCCAGTCCGCCCACGACACTTAAAAGAAAAACTCCATCATTTGTCAGTGTTTTTCTCTTTTTCTGTCATTTTTACTTATTATCTCGAAGATTTGATTCCGATCCAGGAAAGCCTCCTTCTGGTTTACCGCCTCTCAGAAGAAGTGGTTCTAAAGTTGTGTGAACGTGAACTCCACCGAAAGTCTGTCGCCTTGAACATACAATGAAAAGAGAAAAAATTAATCAGGCTCCCAAATTTTTTCCAGCATATTAAAAGCAAATTTCAAATTCCGCCAAAAATCACAGCTGCTGACTTTTTAATTTTTAATCGATCCACAGCGCTGATAAAAAAGTATTCGCCTCCTTGGAAGTTTGGCCTTTTGATTGCTTTTCAACGCTGAATAATGGTCAATTTATTTTGGCTTTTTTGACAAGAGTTTTTTAAAAAAATTAAAAAAAGACTCTTTCATGCCGAAAGAAAATGTACAAAGCAAATGTCAATTAATCAAAAATCTAAAATGTGAAAACGAGTGACTGCACGAGTGTTTATCGACTTTAAAGTGACTCGCATAACTCGACACAAGTGCAGACTGTTGGTGCTGGAAGCAGCACAGATGAGTGAAGTGAATACGTCTGGAGTGATTGTGCTCATGGTTGTAACCACAACGTGAAGGCAAGTAACTCGGAGAAAATGTCACTGAAAAGCACAAGCCAACAGATGTCAGTAAATATCCTTCAAAGTACAGCTGAATTCATCACAAATGGACAGAATAAAGCACATGTGTGAAGTCTTTGTCCTCAAAAACTGAGTGACCAAACAAAGAAACCAGAGACTAGTGAAGGAGGCCACCAAGACGACTATGACTCCTCCCAACGAGTTCCAAGCTTCAACAGCTGAGGCAGGAGAGCTTGTGTACGACAACTGCTGCCTGGTCTTTACCGACGAAACTTTATGGGAAAGTGGTAAAGAGGACGTCACCGCCGAAAGAGCTCACATTAAGTCTTGACTAGAGTTTCTGAAGTCAACTAGTAGAAGGTCTTTGGCCACTCGAGTCGTAAATGGTAAATATATTGCTTTTATCCAAAGTGTTTTTCATTCACCCATTCACACACACATTCATACACCAATGGTGACAGAGCTGCCACTGGGAGCAACTTTACTTTGATTGTGGAGGGCCGGGGGATTGAACCACCAACCTTGCCACTGGAGGACAACCCACTCTACCACCTGAGCCACAGCCGCCCGAGTCGTAGTCGTGGTTTGACTCTCACCAACACACCATCCCCACTGTGAAGCACGGCGGTGGCAGCATCATGATGTGAGGATTCTACCCAGCAACAGGTCCCGGAGGGCTCGTGAAGGTAGCAGCTAAAATGAATGCAGCAGAGTAGAGGTAAATCCTGAATGACTACGTGATGCAGTCTGCAGGAGAACTGCCATTTGTGAGTAGATTTAGTTTCCTGCAGGACACTGACCCGAAGCTGAAAAAAACCATCTGACCACAGACTGTTGGTCACAGGTGAGTAACTGACAGCTTCCTAGTTGATCTGAGGAGTGCAAAACATTTCACTTTTTGTCTTGTTTGCTCAAATGATGTGTATTTGACAACATTTTAAATGAGACTTAAAGAGATTTGAATGAATATCATCATCGGAAGCTTTGATGTTGGGTCGATGCTTTGGGTCGATATTAAATTATGTTGTCTCACTGATATTCTGTGATTTTAAATTGATGTATTTTTAATGTTGTTTTGTGGATGGACCCCAGAAGACTAGCAGCTACCTTGTGGAAGCTAATAGGGATCCGAACAAAGAATAAAGAATAAAGAATCAAGCTCCAAGTCACAAGTGTTTTATTTATTAACTGTTGGAAAGTTGGAATTAAGGCAATACCTTGAAGTTTCTTTTTATTTTTTAAAGTTTCTTGAATGGATAAATGGTCTAATTTGGGTTAAAAACGTTGATAGATTTCAAACCCACTGACAGGTTTTGGGATTCAGAGGGTTGTGCAGCGTTCTTGTCACTGAAATGTGTCGACGTGATATCACACATTTCACTTCCTTTAATGCAAAGATTTACTAAAAAAAAGAAGCAAAACAGAAGGACAAACCTGTATTTGTGGTGCTGAGATTAACAGAGAAGAACAACGACTGATAAAAGATGCTAAGTCAAATGCTTTGTAGAAAATGTAATTGTGGTCATCGAGGCTAATAACGTCTCCACAAAGACTGAAACCCTTAAGATGCCATGTCATGCTAGGAGTGTCTCTGTCAGGCCCGTCTGCATGCACAATGATGTCAGCGCTCATAATGGTAGATAAGAGCCGCCTGGAAAATCCCCCGCGTGACTGTCCGAGCTCATTTAACAAACTGGTTAAGTGAGGCCTATCATCGGAAAAGTACCCATAAGCTCCCATTTGTGGTCGTCTGTTTAATGCAAACAAGCATACGTGGACGTAATCGCGCCGCTCGCTGCTTCCTCGCAACATAAATAAGTACTCAAACATGCTTGTGTACCAGTTTTGCTGTCCTACCTCGTGTGTAAACAGAAATTAAGTTCAAGTCAGCAAAGACAGAGCAAGAAGTCCCTCATCTATGTGTGGCTTCACTGAGTGCGATCTTCACAAACCACAAACCAGCGTATTGCAGAAAAACTTAATTTCCCACATGTCTCAACCAGATGAGGCAGGCTGTGGTGTTTCTGCAAATATTCTTTCACGCTTCGGATGTGAGCGCCGGAATAAAGAGGTTAGAAGGTGTGAGGTGTGTGGGAGCCTTTAGCCGCACGGTGTGTGAACGCTCAGACAGAAGATCGGCGACGCCTGGTTTAAGTCTGTGAAGCCGACATGATGTTGTTCCTCCGACCTACAGATCGCCTGAATCGTGCTGCTCCGCTACGTGTATGCGCTCCTGCAGCTGGATGTCATTACTCATGTTTGCGTGTGCTCTGCTCAGCTCCCCTTTTGGCCTTTTGGAAGCGTCTGCGGTGCCAAAAGCTGATTCCTTGTGCACTGCTGAGCAACCAGAAGTTTTATGTTCTCCACACAGAAGGAGTCCTGTGCCAAAACGGACAAACTCCTCAGCGTAGCGAGAGTCGGCGCAAGTTTTTCTGATATGGCCTGGAAGAAAAAAGAAGTTTGGTGTAATTTAGATTTGAATTAAATCCTTGAAATCAGGAGTGTTAGAGAGCCGTCAGAAAGCTCACAACGTGGTGCTTTATGGCTCTGAAAACTCCTAAAGTTTGCTGAACCCTCTAGTATTTTACCTTGTTAACTTGTCCATATGGTGTTTTTTTAATATGTTGGAAGTCACATCATGAACGAAACAGGCGGCCAACACCGAGGCTGAGCATCAGCCGGCCGATGACAGTCCCACAACCACAGATTTACACTTCTGGGGTTTCACAGACCTGCAGACCCGATCCTGTCTGCTTACAGGGTAGCACTTCTTCAGAATCAGTTTAAATGTGGCTGAACTGGTGTAGAGTCGTATGTGAGCTGGTGTGCTTGAGCTGCACGCATTAAATGAAACAAAAGTGTAGTTACATCTAAGCCAGGGAATTTACAATGGATGAAAAATTTAAATACCGTAATGTCTGGATTATAAGCCGCTACTTTTTTCACACGCTTTGAACGCTGCGGCTTAAACAACGATGCGGCTAATTTATGGATTTTTACGAATTTGCCTCGAGATGAAAGTGACGTTGAGAGCGACAACGAAAGAGAGACTGAGGAAGTGACGAAGTGATTCTGAGGCTGAAGAAGACGACTTTAGTGGTTTTAGTGTTCAGGAGGAGGATGAAGATAGCGATCGATGACTTTTCCTGGTAGGCTGCTGGAGTTTTAATGCACTTTAATGACCGACAGTCGGTGGTGTAAAGAACTGCTTCACCAGACTGAAGACAAACAAGGACAACGAATGTTAATTTCAGCTTCAACATATATTTAAAAATCCGCCTGCATGTGATGTGAAGATTATTATGGGAAATGTGGTTAATATGCCCATTAAGCATCAAGGTTTTTGGTCTAAAATGTATTCTACAGTAGACTTTCTTTTCTTTTTTAAACCATTTTGTTTGTTGTAGAAACCAAGGACAACATGAAGAGGCTTTGTTCAGGCATATAGGAACACAAGTCTACAGACTGACTTAAAAAAACAATCTGTTAGAGATTTCAAACCATGTACTTGACCAGTTGAACAGTCAGGAAGTTCACAGAGATGGGCACTTGCCAGGCCGGCATTGTAAATAAGAATCTTGTTCTTAATGTCTTTGCCTGGTTAAAAAAAAGGTTAAATAAATAAATAAACAAATGATCAGTGTCTACACAAATCCACATTATAAGTAGGCTAATAGCTGCTGAGATGATTCATAATGTCAACCTGCAGGTGGTGCTTGAGGAAAGTTTTTTTTTTTACTAAGTCATCAGGTTTCATTCCTCTGGGGGTTACAAATGCCAAATGTTAGTGCCACTACAGTCAATAGTTGTTGAGATGTTTCAGTGGAGGAAACAAGACATGCAGCCCTGATAGTGCTACTCTGCAGGTTTTAGGATGAAAAGCACAAGTTCTGTTCAGACATTCGGACACATTTATGTGACAGTTTACACTCTGTTGTTCAGAATATTGAGCTCCCACGAGAGGAAACACTGAAGAACTTTTACTTTTCATGTCACATTATTAACCACCACCTGCTTTGCAAGCAGATAATCTGATGATGCATCAAAACAGACGCCTGGGAACAGGGGACAGTCGCTGCCCTCGGTGTCAGGACAAGGTCTAGACTGGTCGTGAAACCACCGTCTCCCCAAGTGGCTTTGTTTCCTCCCTGCATGTGAAACGACATGAACAGCTTGTGCAGAAACATGTGCGTCGCATGTGGGTTTATTTCTCTCATATCTGCACACATCCCTTTAAAAGCTACGGTCTAAAACCACAACGGTATCAGCAGCAGTCGGCGTCTGACATGAGGTTTCCATGTCTATCGAGTTGTGGGAAAGTGTCTGATGGGACCAGTAAGTCACACTCTGACTGTGATGAATGACGACACATCCTCTCAGAGTTTGTGATTCACGCACAAAGTTTGTTTTCTTAGAACAACACAGCTTTTGAGATTTCATGGTCATGCTAAAGGGGAGGCTAATAGATGTTCAATGTGAGGAGGCTGATCTGTGTTTCACAGTTGTTTTCAAGAACAACTGAGCCATTTAGCTTTTGCTTTCAGTTCTGTTCATTTTTTATATCAGCCTGCTGTCACTGAGGGGTTTGCTGGAAGGGATTTCTCTCTACAAAGTGATATTGTAAGAGGCTGACCTCGCTGTGTGACCTGTCCCGACATGACCTGAGTAGTGAGTCGGTGGGATGTAAATAAAGCTGAATAGAACTGAACTGAATGTAGGCGGGGGCTGCA
>NW_007578401.1:100155-106551 GCF_000690725.1 Stegastes partitus | reverse complement strand
TGGACTGTGGGAGGAAGCCGGAGAACCCGGAGAGAACCCACGCTGCACGGAGAGAACATGCAGTAAGATCCCGGGTGTCCTCACCGGGACATGAACCAGTGACCTTCCAGCTGTGAGGCGATGGTGCTAACCACTGCTCCACCTTGCAGCCCTTGACAGCATTGTGTCCCAGTTTATTCATTTTCAGGAAATGTCCCTTTATGCTGGGTGGATTGTTTCACCTCCTCAGGCGTCTCTGAACTTAAAGCTCGTGCTCATACGTCATGACTTTGATGGAGGGCTGTGGTTTGACTTTGTGTTGCTCCAAAAGCTTGAGAAGCAGAGAGCTGAGGTATAAATCTGACTCCAACAAGTCAAGATGTGGACACTAGTTATGCCACAATCTGCTAAATTCAGATGAACAACTGTGAAGAACTGGGTTATAAAACATTTCCCACTCACAGTGATAGTACAGCATCCACAGCATTGTCTCTATTTTTCTGTTTCCTGTGAACTCCAGGTAGTTTCTGGTTGTTTACACTGAGTGGGTTTGTTTTCTGCTCCTGTCACATTTTAATCACTGTTTGCTCATTTTTTAACTGCAATATAAAGTCCTGCACCTCTATGGAAACATGACTAGACGTAAAGAGAACTGAAAACGTGTTTTGTGCCATAAGTCAAAATGAACATCTGCACCATTTGGTCCAGAGCTGTTACCAATATTAGGAAGATAAAGTTGGCTCTACATACTGCAGATATTTTACTACTTACTTGACAAATATTGTTTCCATCCTGTTTATGCTGTGTAAACACGGCCTGCAGTTCAGCCGAGTTCAGCTGGAAAGCCTCTGAATTGCTCATTACAGGTGAGACACTAACGGCTTTTTAGTTGTACCGAGCAGCAAAACATTTGTTGTTTTTTACAGAATCTTGTTGGTGCACATGGTTCAATTTTGGCTTTTTTTATTTTTTTTTTTAAAACAACACATAAAAAAATAAAGTGAATTTGATGAACTATGAGGTGTGTCAGAAAAGTTCCAGGACTGGTGTCACAGAAGATATGTTTCAAACCCAAACTACAGACGATCCACCAGCACGTCCACAAAGAGATCCTGCAGCATTTGCTTTGTTCAGAAGAGGCAGAGTTGTGTCAGGACCAGTGGAGGCACCCTGAGCATCCCACAGGTCCTGGCTGAGAAGAACATCTCCGTGCTGGAGCAACCTCCATACTCACCCCACCTGGCTCCGTGGGGTTGTTTCCTGTTCCCCAAGCTCAAGGGGGTCATCAAGGAGACCCGTTTAGAAGACGTGGACGACATCAAGATGGCTGAGATGGCGGAGCTGGCACGGTGGCGTGAAGAGAAGGCTGGAGAAGTGTGTTAGACTCCAGGGGAATTACTTGGAAGGAAAACTGGTAGTTTGGATTTGAAATATATCTTTTGTGACACCAGTCCTGGAACTTTTCTGACACACCTCGTATAATAATTTTAAGCTTAGATTTGATTAACAACACATGACAGACCAGTTCAGGAACCTTAAAATGTAAAATGTGATGATTAATTTAGCTTTTACAGTTTCTGGCTCTGATAAATGATGTTTGTTTTTTTTTTTTAACATGTTTTATTTATTTACTTTTAAATCTAACATGCTTTTCAAGCTGGCTGGTACGTTTTGGGTTTCAGGGGGTTAAATGTCACCTTACAGCCTCCATCTCATCTAACTTTATCNCTGGGATAGACTCCAGCCCCCCACGACCCTAGTACATGTTTGATATGTGCAGGAAGTTCAACAGAGCAGGTCAAGACTGATTTGTGCCCGTTGCACATCAGCGCTTGATGCATCTCTCGCGACAAAGTCCAATATTTTCCATTTTTGTCAGCACACCTGGTTGAGGTAAATCCTGCGGTTTATTTTTGTTAAACCGGAGCAATCCAACCACAGTCCTCCAGTCCAGGCTTGGTCGAGCATTTCTGAGACAAAGAGACATCCAGAAAAAGAATCTGAGACCTTCTGAAGTGTCACCAGACACCTTGCCTCGTCTTATCTGGGCTTTGGCCCTGCTGTGCAAATGCAAGTCACAGTGTGCTGGAGGGTATCTGGAAAGCCCCACCTGCTGGCAGCAAGAAAAAGAAAAACAACACGTTTTGTTTTTGTGGCGCTGAGTAACTTCTGCTGCTGCTATCGATCACATTTCCTGCAGTTTAAGGTCAGTTTTGTCACAGCGTGGTCTTAAAATAGAGTTTTCAATCTTGTTCGACCGATAAGGCGTCCACGCGGGTCTTCGTGTTTGCGTCTCAAGTGTCGGAAAAACAAAGTCGGCAAACACGAACGGAGCGGGAGCCATCTGTAAAACTGGGCTTGTTCTGCAGAGCAAACACAGCTACCCAAACGGAGAGCGCACACAAGCTGAACTGTGTGGAGCATGTTCCGTCGAGCAGCGGGCCAGAAACTGTCAAATTGTTTGCGTCTCTCCGAAGTAGTTATTTTTGTGCTACATTCTCCCACCTAAAAGTTATGTAGAGCATCTCCTGCTGTGACCAAAGTCGAGGCTGCATCATGTATGAAGTGCAGGAGAGCCTCCTCTGAATAAAACATACACTCTAAAATATTGACGGCGTGCTATTTTCGCCACGCATTGTCGTTTTTCTGCATCTTCACTGTCGTAGGTGTGTAAAAACGAGGCTGTCATTGATGTATGATTCATGCACGAAGGTGGTTAATCACCGATTTAATGAACACACGAACGCTCGCCTTTAACTGGAACATCAGAGAAAAACCCCGACGATAAGAGCTGGAAACAAACAACAGAGGCTACTTCTTAAAAAAAAATCTGTTTTCTTATGAATGACATCCTTACTAATAGAAATAAACTGAAGCTATATCAAGCTTTCGGTTTGTCTTCTCTGACCACAAAAGGTGAAAAAAAAAAAGCTCCAGCGGAAGCCACAGTGCAGGTCACACACTGATCACACAGAACGCGACAGACGAGATGACTGGAAGAAAAACAACCCACTCTCGTTTTGTGTGGGGCTTTTTTGTTGTTTCACTTTTTAGTCGTTACACATCAGGCCTCTCCCAGCTGCTGCAATGCATTTCAGCAAGAAGCACATTTAGCACTTAGAGACGGTTAAGCAGAAAATAAGTGTTATTTACAGAATGGATAAAATATTCACACCATAAAACTAAGTGGAACGAGCCGGAGATGCCAAAGCGACAGAAACGCTGGCAGCGCCGCGGCGGCTCGTAATCCAAACAAATTAATTTCCAGAATGTACTCACAAATTTTCATAAAGTGCTATTACCGCATATTTGATGTGAAAACACGACAGCGTCTTCACAGCTGATGTCCACTTGACAGAGAGCGAGTCAGTCCATCACGCTCCACGCTGTTACCATTAAGTCCATTATGAGCACAAATCCAGATGTTGTTTCCTCTGGAGGAGGGCCAGACTACTGCGTCTCCTCTGAAACAAACCAGAGATGTGTTGTCAGCGTCGGTGGGACCGCCGCGAGTCCGTCTGGTGGCTCCGACGTGCGGGGATCACAACAAGGCGATTTTCTCAGCAACCTTCTTACAGACAAGTCTCGCGTCTCAGCTGCCACCGACTCAAAGAGAACGGAGCTAATGCTAGCGTGTCAACGTCGGCGCCTGCAGCTGGGATGTCGGCGCTCCTGACTACTGCTTCATTAACGTGCTCATCACTGGAAACCTGAATCAAGTTAACTTTGTTTTAATTCCATGCTGCTGCTCAGACACTGTCAGAAACGTGTAATTTGACTCGGCGGCTTTTTAAAAGTCACGTCAAACCTGGAAGAAAAAAAAAAACATTGAGAAAAGTTTTAAAGTACGAAGAGCAGGTTATAAGACGAAAAGCTTTACACTCGTGGTTTTGTCATGAAGTGAAGAACTAAACACAACACGCTGGGTTAGTAGGTCGATTGTGTCCCAGTTTGTCCATCCATCCATCATCTCTACACCTTAGTCCTCACCAGGGTCATGGGGGGCTGGAGTCTATCCCAGCTGACTCAGGGTGAAGGCAGGTTCACCTGGACAGGTAACCAGTCTATCACAGGGCTACACTTAGAGACAGACAACCAAGCACACTCACATTCACACCTACGGACAATTTACAATCACCAATTAACCTCAGCATGTTTGTGGACTGTGGGAGGAAGCCGGAGAACCCGGAGAGAACATGGAGACTCCACGCAGAAAGATCCCGGGTGTCCTCACCGGGACGCGAACCGGCGACCTTCTAGATGCGAGGCGACGGTGCTAACCACCGAGCCACCGTGTAGCCCTTGATGGCTCCAGGGGGATGACTTGAAGGGGAACACTGTTAGTTTGGATTTAAAATCCATCTTTTATGACATCAATCCTTAAACTTTCCTGACACACTTCTTATAATAATTTTAAACTTAGATTTAATTAACAACACATTACAGACTAGTTCAGGAACCTTAAAAAATTTAAAATGTGATGATTAATTTAGCTTTTACAGTTTCTGGCTCTGATAAATGATGTATTTTTTTAAAAACATGTTTTATTTATTTATTTTTAAATCTAACATGCTTTTCAAGCTGGCTGGTACGTTTTGGGTTTCAGGGGGTTAAATGTCACCTTACAGCCTCCATCTCATCTAACTTTATCTGAGGAAGTCCAACACATGACCGTTCAGCCACCGTTTCCTTCCTCACCTTCACTCAGTGCAGCCACGTGGCCTTTTTCCTCAGATAGAGAAAAGCCTTCTCGCTCAGCTGCAGGTCACGTGTCCTGCACGATAAAAAGCTTCGGGGCAGAGCGTCGCATGTGAAGCAGCGCGAAACAATAACCCGGCAGGGCGACAACGAGAGCCACTCCGTCACCTCTTTTCCTTCCCTCCACTGCTGCTCGTTCTCTGACGGCTTTAGGACGCAGCTGGACTGTTTTCTCGTCTCCTTTACGATCTATAATTAAGTGTCAGCGCCGTGGCACGAACCCGCTAAGCTGGTCCTGTTGTGCTGCACTTGTCACAGTGTTGCTCAACCAGCTCGGCGTTGTGTAATATTAGCCAAAATTACAAACTTCAAATGTGGCCTGGTCTTGTTCAGCAGGTTGGTCCCTGTTGATGCCATGTTACTGTAAAATAAAACAGGTTGACATATGACCGGAGGGGAAACACTCATGTGTTTTTATTCCTGCACAACTTTCTCACTTCTCAGACCTCACATGACACATCAGTCGGTGTGTTGGGCTGAATCCATCATCAACATGCTGCGGAGGTTTTTTTTTAATTAAAAGTAACTCACGCGGTTAATGTGTTTATGGAAAAACAAGACGTTCGATAGTGTTTGTCTTCAGCGGCTCTAATGAAAAGTAAAACCTGCTGCTGTTTCTGCGTTTTGGCAGCGGCGCGGCGGCATCGCGAGCTCGCCAGGATAATGTTGCACTCGTGTCTCCGAGCTTGTCGATTTGAACCGCTGCCATGTCAGAGTGCCAGGTCCAGGTCACAGTTTGTTACCCCGCTTCAGGAGGAGAGGGGGGCAGTAAAAATCTGATGTGAGGGGCTATTGTCTGAAGGTCTCTGGAGGTGGTGTCGGTTTCTCGATGCTGCTGATTGAGATGGAAAATCAGCATTACGGCTCTTGGGGGTGTTGAAGTGTCTCCGAGAAAAGATGCGACAAATGGTGGATGGAGTTATGGAGGAAGGCAGATCTGGCTGCGTGACTTGGATTCACCTTCAGCTGCTGAACGTAGGAGACGCTTTGTGCGTAAAATGCTAAATGACTTCTGAATTGGTTTCGGGCACACAGAGCTCGGCCTTTGTGTGGCCGTGCAGAGGCGAGCTGGTGAGATAGCTCCCATTTGTTTTACTGGTTATGAAACAAGCAGTTACTTTCCATTCGAATAAATAAAATGTTCACCATTATCGGGTGAGATACGAATGTTTGTCTTTCTGACTGCGCTGTAAATTCTCCAAGGTCACAGCTTTGTTTGCAGTGGAAATGGAAACCTGACCAAAACCAACAGACGAAAATCAATACAGGTAGGACCCACGGCACACGTATGAAGATATTTTGCACGAACAAATGTTACATCTGGGTAATGTTTTTAAAAAATAAATTCCAACATACTAAGCTGAATGTGTTCCCTTGGATATTTGCTCGTGTAAAGCCGTGTTGCCTCGCAGCAAATAAAGCAGCGTTCAGATGTTTGTACGGCTGCGGTTGGGCGCTCAGAGCACTTGGTTAAGGTCATAAGATTGTAGTCTTGGTTAGATATTGGAAAAGTCAAAAGAGAATAGCACGAGATGTTAACTTTATTAATGTTTGACTGAAACCACGGTTTTTCACCTCCAAAACGTCCAACCACGAGCGCTTCCGTCACACGACACGCTGCTGAACCCGCTACAAGCAGAGTTTCAGTGTAAATGCATG
>NW_007578401.1:97727-99069 GCF_000690725.1 Stegastes partitus | reverse complement strand
ACCACACTGGTCGGGTGTTCTGGAGGTAGAAGCCGCTGCTTGTTTCCATGACACTGTAGTTGTGTTGTTGTGCTGAGGCAGTAAAAGAGGAAGTGTTGTGGTGAATCCTCCCTCCCAACCAATTAGTCTATCAGTCCAGTCTAGAGCTTCCCCTCGTCCCCCATTAGGTCAGATCTGCTTTTCTCCTGCGTGTCTCACTTGTGTTTAGTATGTTTAGTGTTTTTTTTTAGTTTGAGCTTTATCTAGTTTTTGCTCCTTTGTTGTGTTCAGGATTTGTGTTTCTGTTCTGTGCACTGAACCGGTCCGTTTCATAACAGTCAGATCCTCAAGGCTGTCGGCTCTGTCTCGGCTTTACAGTTACAGGAAAATATTGTTATATTCAGAGATCTTCTGGTAGAGAAACGTGTGAATGCGACTCTCCAGAACACAGACAAGTGAGCAGCGAGAAGAGGCAGGACGTCGCTGCCTGGGAAAGCTGGCAGCGCTCGGACTATCTGTGTCTGAAAAGCAGCCATTAGTGCTCATTTCCTGTCATTTTCTGTTTCAGTGTGTCGATACCACACCATCTCCAACCAAAGAAACCGCAATAAAAGGAGAAGAGACACCTAATTCTCAGCTCCCAAATCAGAGGAAGGTCCCTGAATGAGGGCACACAGGCAGGAATCAGTGAGTGAACTCGATGAACTATCCCCCACTTCATTTAAAGAGGCAGGTTCCTCATCATCTATAAATCTGAGCCTCCCATCGAGTGTCTCGAGTCGAGATACGAGCAGCCACTCATGCTCTCCCTCAAGTATCCTCATAAACCACATTGTTTCCAGCTCATTCCCCCCCTCCGCCTCTCCCCAGAGTCGGGCAATGCCAAAAGTTCCCCTCGCAGGCCTGTTCTGCCGGGCTTGTTTGGGGACATCTGCTGCCATGTCCAAATATTGTTTTTGGCCGAGCCGTCGCTGGCTCTGCTGTGTGAGAATAGAGCTGGGAACTATTTTTACCTCAGCGGGATAGACTGTGTTAACACACAAAACAATGCTCCTCTCCCTTGGCCTTCCAGCTGCAGAGCCGGGCAGCGGCTGCCGGGGAGTGTGAGCACACAAAACATCCGAACTAGTCGCTGGTGTTCGAGGCGGAGGGGGAGGTGAACAGAATCGGTGACCTTTTGACCTCTTTGGTGCGCCTTCTGAAAGAACATCCACAATCTGGTACACTTGTGCTTGTAGCTACCATCGTGGTGACGCTCATTAGGTTCAGTTTTTGTGCATTTTATTTATGATAGTCAGGTCCAGACTGGGGCTGCACGGTGGAGCGGTGGTTAGCATCGTCGCCTCGCTGCTAGAAGGTCGCC
>NW_007578401.1:96079-97116 GCF_000690725.1 Stegastes partitus | reverse complement strand
CTGTCCTAAACACAACCATCCCTCAACCAAACGTCATCCAGCCACAGTTCAGGCCTTCATATTTGACAAACACACTCTACGTAATGCGGTGAATTATTTCACAATTAATGCACTCTTTCATCACTTCCTGTACACTCAGCCACTCTGCTTTTCTAAACACTGATAAAAACACACCGTCTTGGCTCAAGTTCAGCTCCTTCAGCTCTCTTTTCTTTACATTCCCTTGAGGCCTGTAGTCATATTTCACGTCCATTTTGCTGCATTAAACAGGCCACAGTCTCCAACTGGGTTTCCTTCACGTCAACAATGAGTTTCTTCAGGCCGCGGTAAACGCAGGGACCTTAGATATTTCAGGACACTTAGAGGAAATTACACTCGGGCTAAGTAATTGAAATGAAAACACTGGAAAGGAAAGGATCTGTGTTTTAAAGGAAGACATAATGACTGCTCCAGTTGTTTGGCCTTCACATCATATTACAGCGCTGATGGACCTCTTCTGCTCCAGATCGTAGGAAAGCTGCAGAGTGCAAAATAACAATCAAGTAGTCAATGAGTTTAAAAAAACAAAGCAACCACTGAGGTTTTAAAAGATGTCATGTGTGTTACAGAGGTGTTTCAATTTTCAGTTTAATATCTTCGGTGTCTTCCTGCATTTCGTCTGCGCCCATAAGCTGTTTTGGTACTTATTGAGTTTAATATCTCCTTTATTCATTTGCCCATCATGTGTAACATCTCACACACCGATGATGAGAAATGGTGCAGCTCATAGCATCCCGTTTTAATAAATGTTGCATCGACTGAACCGGTTTGTTTGCGCCCAAACTGGGTGCAAAGACTATAAATCAAAGCAGCGTACGAGCTTGTTGGCGCTGGCGTAAGACTTAATGAGATTTTATGATGCCAATAAACACTGTTCAACTTTAACTGAGACGCTGGAGATCCTCAAAGTGTCGACACGTCGTAGCGGACGCAACCTACACTCTGAAATTAATACAGTATTTACAATAACAGCTGTTACTGTTGCTTCTTTCTGAATA
>NW_007578401.1:87669-95199 GCF_000690725.1 Stegastes partitus | reverse complement strand
AAGGTGGAAATCACCCTGACGACCACGTTTCCATGTTGTTCTGATGCAAATTTTGAAAATAAAAACTTCCCCAACTATGCAAAGAAAAGGGGCTTTTAGCACGCTTGAGATGGAGTTTGACCTTTTTAAAAAAGAGTTTATGCTCATAATGGAAAATGGAAGAGCTTTTATTGGATAAGTTCTCAGGCAGGGAACATTTAACTCACATGACAGATGAACTGATTACGTTTCTTTCATTGTCTCTGGATGGCATCAATAAACGCTGAGTCACTTCTCAGTTTCTCAATGGATCACAGAATCCTGCAGGTTTTTCTTTTTGCAGGAATCTGGTGCAAAATGGTTATTTTAGGCGTGACATGAGATTTGGATCAAATATCACCACTGTAGGCATAGATTTGATTAATTTGTCCCGCGTGATTAGTTCAAGGACCGTGGGAATCTTTGATAAACCGTAAATTTGAAAACATACTTTTGAAATCCGCTGGCTGGTTTTGGGGCTCAGAGGGTCGGTGCGCTGTGTGGCGTGGAGGACGATCATAAAAAAACACCATCACGTAGCACAACAGAGATCATCAGCAGCTTTTGTTCATCCTACAATAAGTCGGTTCGTCTTTGTTCTCGAGGCTCATTTCTATAAATATCTCGTCTGTCTGCGTGAACTGCTTGAAATCAATGTGGTGTTTTCACTACCTGCAGATAATTCATGTCCACGAACACGCTCCCACCCACATAATTGTTTTCTTTTTGGCTTTTTTTTCTCTTTTCTTACAAAGCTAATTCATCACACCCACGACTCAAAGGCTGACTGATTGCTGGATATTGTGGCTATTGGTTCTGCGCCTATCACAAAGCGTGTCGTGTTACTGAGTCATTATGTCACTGTGTAAACTGATACCGGCTCTCTGGAAGTATTCCTCGTTGTTTGCAGAGTCAATAAACACCCTCATCAGAGTTTGACCCTCATCCAAGAGGCACGGCCGTCATAAACAAAACTTTCCGGGAAGGGACAAACCAGAGATTCACTATAAACATCAGGAAAAACCAAAAAAAACAGGGACCTTTCAGATAACATCACAGAGCGATTTAATAACTGTTTGGACGGGAGAAGCAAGTGCAATGATCAGAGGAAGTGATTTGAATATGTGAGAAACAGTGATGGGCAGCAAGCAATGTTCAAAATCCTCATGTTATTTATGCCGGTGGTGCGACTCCAGCGATGGCAATGCTGGTCTCTCCCAGACGAAGACATCTCAACAACTATTAGACTGCCTTGAGTTGTGGCACGACTTGTGGTAACTTTGGTGTTTGATGCTAAATAGCAAATGATATCCGCTTCTGGCAGGACAACAGCTACAGCGCTATTAACATATCGCAGTAAACTCTGGATGTGAACGAAGTTTTGCATCAAGTTTGTTCATTACTGAGTTTGTTTTGCAGCTTCATGCCCTGTTGCTTCCACAAATCTGCAAACAGACACAGAAACTCGATGGCATTTTGCAGCAAGCGTATAAAATATACGATGGTTTTATTACACGTTGTCATGTCGGAGACAGAGAGAACAAGCGGGAGAGAGATTGTTCTTAACTCTCCAGAGGCTGCTTGGCCATGCGCCGCAGCTCTTTACCGCTCATCTGTCTTGAATCAGACAGCAGCCACCACCGTATAAATACCCAGTTATCATCTGGCTAGTTTATCCTCCCCTGATACAGGCCCGAGATGACACAAACAATAGTAGACGCCCAGTGCACCAAGTCCCCCTGGAGGCATGTCTGGACTCGGGGCCTGCATTTAACTTTTATTACCCCAGGAGATGGATTGGCTGCTCCCCACCCTTATTTGGTGGTGCGGCGTGTAAACGAGGGGCTGCGGTTGTAAAGCGAAGGCAGCGAGGCTCAGTCAGAGCGGAGCCAGGTAACTGAGGAACGCTGATTCGCCACGACAAACCATGACTCATGACTAATTTTGCTTTTTTGAAAGTGTTTGTCCAGCAGCAACTTGTGAGCATGCAGGTTTGCACAAAGGTGCCGAGAGCGTCCCTGAAGCAGCAGAATACGAGGGTTTAGAGGGGAATCCAAACGTTGGAAAGCATCTGGTCTCTGGTAAATTATTGCCGTATAATCTTCGTAATGCTGGAAAAAATACTGCTGTCTCCCGTTGGATGTCTTCACTGGGAAAACACAGTTCCCACAAACAAGCTGTGTTGTTAGGCCTCGTCCACACTGATACAGATTTAGACTCGGCAGCAGTTCTCTCCATGTTTGGGCCCTTCATCCTCACACAAAAGGGATTTTACATCAATCAGCAAGTTAAAAAACACCTTCAGCAGATGATGGGCAGAGTTTTAAAAAGGTTTTGAACGTCTGTGTGGAGACAAGTTCACTACTCATGCTCATAATGTTCTTCTCTGTTTTTTGTTATTTGTTTTTTTAAAAAATGTTCTTGACTTTATCGCCACCTGTTGGTTGCTTCTTTGAGTGTTTGTCGTCTTTTTTGCGTTGTCGTATGCACAGAGATTATTCTGGTAAATAAAGATCATGTGGATATACTTTTATTTTGATTGAAACAGAATGGGGAAATGTATGTCTTGGAGAAATATGCATATTACTGTGGGCGGGGTTTAAACTAGGGTAAATTACATTTATTTGTTTTTATGCTAACTAATCTAAGACGTCATTTAATGCACTTGATGAAAATGTGAAACAGATCATATGGTATGAATTCAAATAGATTGAAGCCTGAGACAACAGTTACTGCCTTTATGCTAAGCTACCTTTTAGCCAAACTAGCTTAGCATTAACTGTCCCTTTTCTTCATCTTAATTTCGCAACTGCCTCATTAGTTGTTTTGTATGACGAACTGAACGACCAAATTGTCAGCTCATTAAAAACAGATATATGACACATAGTAAAAAAAGTACATTTGACTGTAGCCAAGGCTAGCTAATGCTACCTCAGCTGCTAGCTTAAATTAAATATTCTCGTGCTTTCACCGTGTGACATGTGTTTACATGGAAAAAAGTGCACTTTTGCAGTAGATTTCAGAGAGACTACAGCGTTTGCCAGGACACTGGAAACTCAAACTAGCAAACAGATTGTTCTGTTGCTTGGCTATGATGACGGGGACATCATGTAGCTCCTGGCTAATCCAAACATGAGCACAGGGCTGAAGCTGGAGTGGAGCTGAGGTGAGCCATGGACTCTCTGTAACGGGACCCGACTGCACCACAAAGCAGTTAATTACACATAAGCCTTAAAACAATTTAAAGAGATAAGATATATAAGAATTTGCCTCATATAGATGTTGTGACTGGAGAAGTTACCGATAGAGACCCAAACCCTTCGTTGTAACCAGGATGTAAACACGTTTATTCCTGCTGTAAAGTCGAGCATTTTAACATGAGGCTCTATGGGGACTGACCGGCTTTTGCAGTCAACCTCAAGTGGACATTCAAGGAACTGCAGTCTTTGTGTTGGGTTTATTTTTTCAGACTTTGACGTTGACACCTGGTTGTTCTATGGCTTCATGATTATTAAGAAACCAGATGCTGATAAGTCAGATTCCCCTCAATCTTGACCAAAGACTGCATTCTGGCATTGCTAACTGTGATCTTTTTTCGTTGCTCGATACCAGTTTTATCCACAAGCTGCTGTTATTCATTCCCAACACAAAAGCAAAGAGGTTGTCCCCTTGAAAACACAGGTAGGAGGCTCAGAGTTTGAGCACAAGTCAGTTATTATAACATGGTCCACGGAGCAGAAACTCATCTACGAAGGAAGTGGCGCTACTCCCCAGAGGTGCTCCTCAGCTGCTGTTGTGTTTTGGCCTCACAGCCCATGAAAAGGTTGCACACGACATGTGTGCCCTTTCAGAGCAACATCAGCTATTCTCTGTGGATGGGAAGTTCATTTCCTCAGAGGATGGAGCCACACCTATTGAGTTTTTATAATGCCTTATTATTTGTGGGGTTTTTTTTCTCTCCTCTATCCTATTTCTGTTCCTGATCAGCTTTGAAAAATATTTTTTCACACTTACTGAACTCTGAAAACGTTTCCACGTGGTTCTGTTGACTGAAACATTTGGTAACTTGAGGAACATCAAGAAAACTGGAGCACAGTTTTAAATAAACGCCGCAGATCAATGATTTGTTAAAAATGGAGCCTTGCTGACGTACAGGGAGCAGATCCTCCGCTGACTCGTGTCCCCGACGGCGATTGCGAGACACATTAGAAGGTGATAATTGAAATGTCATCGCGCCGTAATAGAGCTCAGCAGATTGTTCTGTGGGTTCAGAAACCAGACCGACATTGTATTTCAGTTCCCACTTTGTCTTTGTTCTTAGCGCAGACATTAAAAACTTTGACACAAATACGGTTTTATGGTAAAAATCCATACAGTACGGACAGCCGAGCAACCTGGGAAAAGTTTCAAACCCCGGTGCCAGTCCGACGCTGAAGGGTTAATCTGCAGAGGCAAAAAAAAGAAAAAAAGAGGCAGAAGCAAACAAAAAGAGCCAGCGCCTGGAGCTTCTCCCGCTGCCGAAGTGGAAGGCGTGACCCTTGAGATAGGCACCGAGCTATCACGAGGGCGTCTCCCCGAGTGAGTGGCCAGGAGAACACAGAGGTCTTTGTCAGGGCTATGTGCGAAAAAAGTGCTGAGCCAAGCAGACCCTCAGCCCCCCTCCCTCCGCTCACAGCTACACCCCTCCCGCCTCCAGAGGACACACACACACACACACACACACACTAAACACACACCAAACACACACTTGTCTGCTTTTACCAGCAATCCCAGGGGACGAGGCTTTCGCTCCAGCTGGTAGGAGGCTGAAGAGGGGGGATGCCGGTCCTGTTGTGAGGCTACAAACTACCGTCGGTATGTTATCGGAGCGTTCTGGGATGCATTTGTAAGCTTTAACACGACCTGCTGCACAAGTTTCAAACAGTCGAGGGCTGCAGTTAAATCAGCTTTGGAGGAAATGTCTTCCAACTCAATTTAAAATGGTCTTAGTGTTGGTCTGCATGCATTTGACCACAGAAAACAAAGACATCTTTCTGACGAAGCAAAATAAAAAAGGTTTGACATCAATCATCATCTGCAATAAGAACGACAATGTTTGCGTCGCGCCGAGCACTTAAACCGGTGTTCTGTTAAGTAATTTGACTATTGAGACGCTCTTAGACGTCTCGTTCTGTGCAAACAAAAGGCAGACGGTTCAAACATTCACACTTATTTTAACCCGCCTGTTTGCAAAAGCAGAAACTGAACTGTGTGTGTGAGCAGTAAACACAGCGAACGGCCCAAAGGCGGCAGCTGTAACTGCTTCTGTATCACCGTGTTATCGGCTCATATCGGCCCCACAGCGCTGCAGCAGCGCGTTAATATTCTTTACGAGGTGCAGGCCTTCTCCTGAAAAACACGAATTCTCACTTTTCCCGAGGCCAAATGTTTCTGCACCGCCCCAGCCCCGCACACATGTGTACACACTCCTTTAACCCTCCTTGCTGCCCCTGTCTGCACAAAGCAGCTGCCTGGGGGGGATCTCTTTAGAAACTCAGTGACAGAAAAGTGAATCACAGTTTATGTAAGGTTGCACCTTCCCTCCCCCCAGAGGGAAGAGCTTGTAAAAAAAAAAGTAGCACAGAGCTCCGTCACTGCCTCCAGGTCGTGTGAGAGGTTCTGTTTTTCACGCTGTGTTAATATTGCAGTGGCTTTCAGTGGGGTTTAAGCTCTGGTGGAGAGGTTTGTATGTCTGGGATTGTTATTAATTGTGGCAGCAGCGCCTTCAGAAGTGATGCACACATGACTGGTGACATAAGGTTTTATGTGTTTTTTGGAATGCGAGCAGCCGATGTAGGTCAGTCGGCTGTTCCACCACGTTGATCCAGATTGAATTATCTGAAGAGCTGCAGGGCAAACTGAGATAAAACTTGGTAGTGGCATTCATAGTCCCTCTGGGGTCTGTCTGTCCAAAATAACATTCATACACAAATAAACTGCACTGTCATTTCATAAGTTCATAGGAAAAACTTCCAGTAGCCGCAAAGTCCACGTAAGGATGTATGATGGAGGCATAGTTCCTGCTTTCCACATCTACAAGGAGACAGGTGACATATACTGAATGATCCAGTCAAATCCGTGAAGGTGGATTCATGCTTTCACATCATGATGTTCAAACTGTGTGACTGTTATCTACATGAACGGGACACGAGGAGATTCTTCATCATGAACAAAGTTGTCACTGAAGTCGTCTCTGCTTTGATTGTTGTCTTTCCACTGACAAGGTCCAGACCCAGCAGGAAGGTCTGAGTTCTCCAGAGATCCTCTGTCAGCCCAATAATCACTGACATAGTCTGAAGGTAGCTGCTATGTCCCCCTAAAAACTGCCCTTGTGTGTTTTTATGTACTGCCTGTGCAGACCGGCCCTTTAGAGCCAAACTCTTCTTTCCATGTCAGCATGCGGGCCAATAAGGGGACAGCACATATGCACATGTTTGTACTTCAGTGGGGTTGGATGGTCTGCACAGGTGATAGGAGGCGTGTCAGAAAAGTTCCAGGACTGGTGTCACAAAAGATATATTTCAACTCCAAACTGCAAGTGTTCCCCTTCCAACTAATCCCCCTGGAGTCTAACCCACTTCTCCAGCCTTCTCTTCACACCACCATGCACTCCTGGAAGGATTTTTCCAGGATCCTCTCAGCTCCGTCATCTCAGTCATCTTGACGTCGTCCACGTCTTCTAAACGGGTCTCCTTGATGACTCCCTTGAGCTCGGGGAAGAGGAACCAACCCCACAGAGCCAGGTGGGGTGAGTAGGGAGGTTGCTCCAGCACGGAGATGTTCTTCTCAGCCAGGAGCTGTGGGATGCTCAGGACGTTGTGAGCAGGTTGTCATGGTGAAGCAGCCTCCACTGGTCCTGACACAACTCTGCCTCTTCTGGACGAAGCAAACGCTGCAGGATCTCTTTGTGCTGGTGGATCGTCTGTAGTTTGGGTTTGAAACATATCTTTTGTGACACCAGTCCTGGAACTTTTCTGACACCTCGTATATCAGCTACTTACAATCTGGGCTGTAGCACCATGACAGTCAATATTCCTGAGGTGTGCTGAACCCAGTGGGCAAACATAGCACAGAACTCCCCACCGAGTTCTGGCTCTGTCAGTGGAAAGCACAATGAAAGCTCCTTCAAAGTCCTGCCGTGTCGACTTCAATTACAACTCTATGGATGATGATTCCTAAACGTGTGGATGGATGATCTCCTGTCTTCGTACCAAACATTTGTTTCAAGCCCAACTTCTTGTCCTGGAACATGCACAGTGTCTCGTGGTACATTTCTGGGTTTATGTGGACATCCTCACAAACCCTCGTGGATGACAAAACTAACATCATGTTCATTTGCAGATGTGGAAAGCATGAAGTCAGAAAGAGGACTCTCACCCTGTGAATCTTGTGTCGGACCACTATTATTAAAATTAAGCTGTATTTTCAGCAGCTTATTGGTTTGGTTTAGGCAACTAATCTAGTGGTTTGGTT
>NW_007578401.1:53109-86330 GCF_000690725.1 Stegastes partitus | reverse complement strand
CTTCCTCTGTAGAACAGTTCAGCATCTACCTGGTAAATTAAAACATTTTGTACTTTCATGGCTCCCAGAGGTTGAATCCCACTGGCTCTGGTAATATGTGGATTTATCTGAAATATCTCAAATACTACATGGACTACTCTGATGTTTGTTTCAGAAAAATCCCCCCGTCTGGATGCAAATTTGATAAGTTCTATGTCTTTGTTTCTTGAAAATGTTTGTCTGTTTAATTGGTTTATGACGAAACGTCTGCAAATTAAACAACTCTAATTCAATTCATATTCAGTTACGTTGCTGAGGCCTCCAGCATGATTATTTGTTGACCCCTTTAAGGACTCACATAATTAATACATCAATTTACTTAGATTTATTTGTAATTTACCCATTTTTGTTGCAAATAAAGTTTTCTCATTCCTTGTTTACTCGGTTTGTGAAACTAGGCCGTGCTGTTTACACGAGCAAACACAACACCACATCATCGCCCGTTGCTAATTTGGATTTAAAATGAAGGCGAGTCGGGAACCAGCATACGGCCTTATGTCAGTTGCAGACAGACTTTTGTTCTACAAACACGTCGTAGTTCAGACAGTCTGCGCAGCAAAAAGAAGAAGAAATTAAAAGATCGACAGGAAAATCTGTGAGTGTGTCGGAAACCCCGTCATGTTTCAGGAGAAAAGAAAACGAAGCACAAGCCGCGTCAATTGTCCATAAAGTTTTAATGAAAAAAAAAACAAAACAAAAAAAAAAACAGCGATGTACCCATTTAACAGCAAAAAAAATTAAGAGAAATTGTAAGATTTTGTGAGCCAAGCTCTTATGTACAGCATATTGCACTAGAAAAAGAACAAACATCCCCCGTCCTCCTCCTCTTCCTCCTCTTCCTCCTCCTCCTCCTCCGACCCCTCCATCGCTCCAGTGTCCTGCGCCGCCGTCTGAACGCCGAGCAGGAGAAACAGAGCAGTCCCAAAGATAACACAGCCAATGCTTTATCAAAAACTGCTACATCTGGACTGGGTCTCACTTCATAGGACACATGAATGTGAAATCCTTGAGACCACTCTGAACGTAAAGAAAGCAACGTCTGAAATAAGCTCCACTGTTCATTTCACGTATTAAAAAGAGATATTGTGGTTTTTTTTCACTCCATTAAATTACATTCAAATCCTTAGGATACAGATTTTTTTTTCAGGAATGTTGGACATGCATTTTTACTCCATTTACATATATTGAAAAAAGCCCTTGAACTGAGAGTGACACAGCAGACTTGGCAATATCCAAAAAATTAAAAAAAAAATGCCACAACATTGGAAAAAAAAAAAATAGAAAAGCAAAAGTCGTGTCGTAGTTCTTTCGTCGTCTTCTTACAAAAAGTTATGGAAAAATTTTGCTAAAACGTTTTCTTATAAAGATAGCAACGGTAGCTGTGTCAAATTCATGTCTAATGTATAAAAAACACCAAATCACAGCACGTGACAGTAAAGATGCACTCTTGAATTCTTGGATATTCAAAAAACCGATTGAAAAAATTTGATATTAAAGACACTGAAGGTTGAACATATAACAAACGTTTCACTTGAGTCGAGGTTGCGAGCGACCGCGGTCGGTGGCGGCAGATCGACGCCGCGCGCCGACCGACCGGCCGGCCGGCTCTTCAACCCGTCTCACGTACAAGTAATACTGGGCACCGTGGTGGCTCATTCCTCCTTCAAACGTAAACCCACAGCCCTACTAGATTGTAGATAATAAAGCACAAAAGAACCCGGGCGAGCCGGGCCGATCCAGCATATTAACAGATCTTAGAAAGTTTCAAGAATCTAGAGGGGAAGTTCAGCACAGGAGTAGAAAGAGAGAGGCGCAAAATACAGTATACAGATAAAAAATAGTCGTTTTTTGTCTTGTTTTGTTGTTTTTTTTTTTTTTACAGTGCACGTTGCAAACAGTCGTTTCTGGTATTGAGAAGGTTTTGCATGGTGAAACTCGCCGTTCGTGCTGACGGATGTCAAAGGTTGAGCCTGTGCCTCGTGAGCTGATGTGAGAAATCAAAAAGACTTTTTTTTTTGTATATTGATCTCACAGAGCCCAAGTGAAACAAGAGCTGTGACCAGTGACTTTGGGGTAATTATGCCAAGTGTTTATGATGATGATGCGGCAGGTCTGTTACTCACAAGGCACATTTTGTACATTTGATTGTCTGTTTGTTTGTTTTTTTTCCTCCACGTGATTTGTAAAGACTCACAGCGTTCGTGTGAGAATGCACGAGGCACATGGCTTTAGTCCAACCTCCCCACACACAGGCATCAAACACGCAACTGAATGCACCTCAACAATGAGAAGAAAAGGACTGTACACACTGAGATAGCATCTATACAGTAGCACTGGGCAAATATACACAAAATAAATTAGAATAAATTATCTCAAAGAAACCAAACAAAACTTGTTCTCGTCAGGAAACAGGGAGTAGTTAAACGAGAGGCTTTGGACTGGAGATGAGCGAGTGTGTCACAACTATCTGGATTGGCTCAGTGTTCAGTGTTTGCAGGAAACAAACTTTTGGTTCGGCTACTCCTGTAGTAAAAGCAAAAAAAAAAAAAAGAAATGACAATCTGTAACACACTGTAACGCGTTGGAAGATGTAAAAAAGTCGAATGGAACATCTTTGCTTGTTCGACCAGCGGCGTCGGTCTGCCTTCTCACTCAGAAGCTGATTGTTTTTTAGCAGCTCGTAAGCAAGTGTCCGATAATTAACGCGGTTATTATTAACTACTCCCTGAAGAAAACAACAAAAAAAAAAGGAGAAAAAAAACCCATCAGTGTCTTCGAAAGTTCATATCATGAATCTACAACAGACTGAAATAAAACATCAAATGAGGAATTTTCAACATCATAGTCAGTCCTTAAAGACTTTACATTTAGGAACAGTGGCTGCGTCGATGCAGTGGCGTCGTCACGCCGAGGAAACGTGTGACCCGATGTGTCGGTGCGTTGATTAAAAAACAAAATGGGTTTTAAACTGTACAGAAGCCGTCCTGACAAGCAGAATGCACCGCTGGCAGATATCTGGTGTCTGACGTGTAATTAGCACGTCAGGGTTCGATCAGTGCTGCAGACATTTACACCTGGAGTGAAATAAAATAAAAATGCATCTCTGTAACCCCAACATGTTTCTGTAACAAACAAGAAATCTGTAAAAAAATTGCGGCGTGTTACATCGACGATACAGATAATATGGTGGGAAAGGTCCTGTTTGATTGCTGATCTCTTCGACTGTCACTCGTTCCACTGGCTTGAATATTGCTCACCCCTTAAACTGCTGACTCGTTCACAGGCGACCCACAATGCAGCAAAGGGCAACAAAAAAAACAAAATAAAATAAAAGCGATTGTCAAACTCAGCCAGAGAAATAAATCCTGGAAATCTTTGGGAAGTGATGACGTTTTCTCCAAAGTTTCTCAGCTGTCTTGATTGTTTCCGGTTCCCTGATTGTAATCCCAACGCGTGAGATTGGTTCAACTTTGTGCTCATTTGGTTTCAAAGTGAACGCACAGATTGCAAACGGCAAGCACGCGTTCCGACAAACACATGGCCACAAGTCGTAAATCACAGATCTAAGCGTCTTCAGTACACCTAAATTCAAGTATACATGCTTGTAAATCGACAGTGTCTGAATCTGCACAGTGGGCCGTGAGGTCACCTCCAACAACGTGAGCGGTACCAGAGACGAAGATGCTGACGGATGACACAGGTTGATGTGACGTCCTTTATGTCTACAGTGGAAGCTAGAAAAAAAAACACAAAAGCGAGCGACGGTGCGTCACCGGCGTGCTGCAACCCTTTTCCAATTAGCCAGTGTGGAACATTAAAGGATAAGTACAGGGCTTATTGTTTTTCAGAGACTAAATCAGAGATGTGCCTCGAGTCCTCAAAGGTTTTAAATCAGTAACTTCTGCACAGAAACGTCCACAGTCGCCCCAAAGAGTGGCCTAATCTTAAAACCCATCTCTTTTCTTAACGAGTTTCTTGATGCAAAAGAGAGAGAGAGAGTGTGTGAACTGTGGCAGGAGAGAATAAGGCATTCCCCGGACTGATGGAGGTCCTTCAAGACTTGAAATAAAAAGAGCAGTTTACTGTACAAAATAGGTAATCTTACAAATATTTCGAAAATATCTCTTCAAACACAATGGCTTCTTCTTGGAGAGGCAGGAGAAAAAAAAAAGAAAAAAAAATCAAAACATCAACAAAAAGAACTTGTAATCTGGCCCGTCCAGCGGTGACCAGTGTCTTCTTCATCTCGTCTTCATATTCAATTAGAAAACAAAATCCAAACCCGTGTTCCATCTTACAGTGCCATCTCTTTAAAGTCCGATCCCTTGTTTCTGTTCAGACAACAAGGTCCGAGGCGAGGAAGTCCCTTCATCTCTGCTCTCCTCTCAGACGGGGGACCAGAGCCTCTCTTGGAAACAAAAAGCCGAACAGGGCCATGGTAAGGCGCATCCAGACGGGCAGGTTCTGTCTCTGATGCCTCATAAACTGCAAGAAAAAAAAAAAAGAGAGACACGTAAGTTATCGCCGTTAATCACGATCGCTGCTCTTGCCAGTTGTGAAAGTTACGAAACGCGCCGTGATTTCGTCATAACAGGTTTCTGAGGTGAAGCCTTGTGAACTGTGGTAAACCCTGTGAGTTGAAAGCATATGACCGAGTAGACGGGATGTTTCCACAACATGAGCTTGTGTCTAGAAAACACGTCTGTCACACTCACGCACAGCCGCTTTCTTTTTTTCTCTCTTAGGGACTTTCGTTGCCCAACAGAATCTGACTGTTGTTCTGAAGTGAAAGAGTTGATTAAAATCACCAGCTCATCTTTAACCCTGAGGATCTGACACTCATTACTCAAGAACTAGAAGCTCCAGTGGCACCGCTGCTTCCTCGTCGTCGTAGTCGGACTACGAAGAAAGCTGTCACTTTCTGTGGAGGTGTTGGGCCCTCGTGGACTGCTGAAGGGGTTCCTGCTGGATCCGGCAGTCTCCCCCCGCCATCATCATCATCATCATCATCATCTCTGATCCGGCTCCCACGGGCTTCCCGCTCAGATATTGCAGCCTGTTGCATAAGCATTCCGGTTACGACCCGTTTCCCGGCTCTCTACCAGCGTAGCAATCACAGTCTGCCACAGGCGATTTGATGCAGAACAAGCAGACTGAGCTGAACTGAACCAGCACCGCTAAATGCAACCCTAATTGTCCTTAATTGCCTTAATTCTACACTGCTGGGCTTATTTAAACAGTACCCTGGTGCTCCACATAAAGCTCATCTTTCTGCGCTCATTTGTGTGGGCAGTGGAGAATAATGTGGGTTTTGTTTTTTTTTTTTTTAGGTTATTGTACCTCAACATATTAGGAGAGCTGACAATGAGTATTTCCACCCATTCGCTCGGCGTTAAAGCAGCTTAACTTTTGTCCCTTTGCCCACAAGAAGCAGTCAAAAGTGATGGACAAGACTCAAAACCACAAACGCTTCACATAAACAGAAACCCACACATTAGCCCACACCGGCAACTTCTGCTCGGAGAAAGCGAGTGAAAAAAGTCTAACAATAGCAGCAGAGACGATACAGAGAAGTGATTGGATATCTGAAAGGATCACTGGTGATTATTCTCCCTTTGGAATATTCCTCCGACGGCGCTATCAGATCCTGCAGGATGAAACCAACCAGACAGCAGACAAAAAGAAAAAAAAACTCTCTCTTATCTCTCTGTCACAGCGAACTGAAAACACACACTCAGAGACGCACACGCCGAGGCAGGCGGCGGGACAACTGAGGTATTGTGGGTAGCCGTCATGTTACTGGCTGCGTCTATAAGTGTGTGAGTCAGACTCTATTTTTAGACGAGCGTATAAACAGCCGGCCAAGTCTACCCAGACACAGACGCTCGCTGCTCGCTGCTCGTGACGGTCGCATCGCTCTCACCTGTTCTTCTGTCCAAACTTTCATTCTTTCTTTTCCCCTCTTTCTCCCTTTTCTTTTGCCCACTTTCTCCCTCAGTTGAGAGCTTTTTCAAAACAGCCACACCTTGTTGGCAAAGCTCGTGGCAGAACAGTGGTGAGATAAGAACCCTACCTGTCCCAGTTTATTTGCACTTATTAACTAAGCTCATGTGACTAATGGCAACTCTGAGGCCAAACAGTAACTGCTCTGCAAACACTCGGGCACAATTAAGTACTCATGGTGAATTACAAAAGCCGTGTGTGCTGAACTTTTCACTTTGCAAATACCGAACCTCCGAACGTCCCCAAAACGTCGCGTGAAGTAAAAGAAAGAAACGTCTCTCGATTGGTCAGTAGCCGTCACTCCCGGATGATTTCAGCCGCTCGTTTCTTCTTCTTCTTCATCGTAGACCAGGAAACACAACCTATTATTCCCATTAACTGTAACGAGGAGGTATCGGTGACGGGTATACTGTGACCGAGTGCCGCCAACAAGCTCCGGAGCCCTCTGCTTGTACTGAGCTACTGTTTCAGTGGGTTCAGGAGACAAGCCGAACCATAACAACAAGCTAATAAACAAAACAGAGAAACCTGATATTGCTTGTATGCTTGTTTTACTTCTCAGCTTTGTGTCGTTCATGAAGTAGGAAAACTTATTGATGACTGACGGGTTTTTTTTTTTTCCTTCGGCGTGGCCAAGAAAGTGGTTGAATCATCATAAAAGCTATTTTTAGCCACTGCGGTTTGCGGTCGTTTCAACTGGTAAAATGTTCCCTTCCAGGACACAGAACTGGCACCAGGTAGTTCTGATCCAAACAAGAGTTAAACTGGCAAAACATGCAAGCACAAGTCAGCAACGTACAACGGGCTCGATATGCAGATGTTCAGCCAAACAGAGCATTCAGTTGTTGTGCTCTAAGGTGCGTACCAGCTCTAGAGCCAGGTGTGTGAAGTGGGAGGTTACCGTGACTCTGGTTCACGGCTCAGGAGCGAAGGCTTACCAGTTCAACGTGATCCTGGTGGAACTTGTCTCCGATCTCCCGAAGCTTACGACCGATTTGCGCCTCTACGCTCACCCCCGCCTGCTCCTCGGGCCCCTCCGCCACTCTGTCATTGTCTTCCCCTCTGCCTTCTTCCTCCTCCTCTTCAATCTCCCTCTCTCCCCGGTCCTCCATGGGCTCAAACTGAGCGGGAAAATGCGAGCGCAATCCAGCGTTGCCTAAAAGAAATACATCAAGCTTCTTAAAACTTGAGCTGCCGTTGGGTTTCTCTAAGTCGTCGCTGTCAGTGTTAGTGCCATAAAACCAAGAGACATGAGTAGTATTTCATGTTTGTTTTAAGTAGTTAGTAGTTTCAGTTCAGTACAACCACCAATGTTTTGCTTTTTGAAGCTGGACTAGACAGTGAAAAACCTCAGAAACTGCCGACAGCCTTATGATATCTATCTTGTTTGGCATTAATGGCCCAAACACAGCTGTGTCTGACTAGATTAGTCAAAAATACAAAATAAACACGCTCCCATAATGGCCCCTGAAACCCAAACAGGCTGTATCTTCTCGTGACTGGACAAATTACAAGCTAAGCACTCGAAGTATAACTGAAGAGTCGACAAACAATAAAAAAAAAGAGGGAGAGTGTTGGTAGGAAGAAAACTCAAACACCTTATTAAATCAACAAGGTCCTCAGTGAACTGCCGCCTTTTAGAGGGCCGTGTCACTGAGTTTACTCACTGCCTCTGGCATGTGCTTCTGCAGTCATGCCACTTGGAGGAAAAACAATTTTTTTTTATGTTATCATGTGTGCAGAATGCCCTGCTATTCTCACACAGAGGGCCATAACGTCTTTAAGAAACTCAGTGGCCCGGCCTGTGTTTGGGGAGGAGAGGTGGCGTCGAGCCAAGTGCATGACATCCATTACTGGCTCGATCACAATGAACGTCAAGGTAATCACAGTCAGCGGTATTTATGTATTGGTGACTTTAAACCCAGAACAATCGGCACCTCTCACACACTGAGTCAACAAACAAACAACATCCTACTTCAACATTTGTTCAATTCAATTAGCGTGATGCCACACTGATTTGATTAGACACGGGAAAACACCCATAGTTATATTAACCCATAGTTATATTAGTACTGGTATGTACCTTTATGTGTCTATGAAATTCTTGTTTGGTTTTTATTTTTTCTTGTGTAAAATTAAGAAAAAACAAACGGGATCAAATTTAGCTTAACGAGCTGTCAGCAGGGCTTCATGTAGTAAAGATAAATGTAAACTGTTTAATAAAAACGCATGTTCCTTGAGTTGTTAGCAAGCGTCTTACACCACCGGGGGGTTTTACAGACGTGCAAAAATAATTGCTAATCCTTTCTCTGTTGCAGTGATAATTCAAAATGGAATTTAGTTTCTGTTTGAGTTGAAAAAAAAGACAGAGCAGTCTCTTGTTCTTGGTAAGTGTTACAGTAATATAATCACACCAACAGTTATTCACTGGGATCTCTGAGGACAGCTCCCAGCGAGCAACCTAATAGACAAAAGGAGTGACTAATAGTGAGAGGCTACGCTGCGTGTACACCATCCAGCGCTGTACATTCAGCTTCTAAAGCCGTAAGCCCGCATCACCTGAGCGCGCTCACCCCCCTCCTTACCGTGAAAGGGTATGTGAGGCTGCCGGTGTAAGCCGCAGGGCAGCGTGCTGATGCTGTTGTTGTTGTGGCTCTGCGACGTGGACACAGCGGCGGTGACGGCGGCGAGGGCCTGTCCGGCTGCGATCTGTGTGGCTCGGTCTTCGAATTTGACGTCCCCAAAGGGCGTTCCCCAGAGCTGCGAGATGGGCCGTGACATGTCCTCCTCCTCATCATCCATCCGACGCCTCAGCGGTAAAGTCCCTGGAGAGAAGACGGGGACACAGGACGGAAACTTTAGAGGACGGATAGTTGCGTGTTTGTCCGTGTAAACATAAAATGTATTCATGAAACTGACTCACACCTATTGTGATCTTTAGCTTGCAGGTAATTTGGGTGTGATTTGTTTTGAGACCAAACAAAAAGTGCCAAATATCATCCTGTTATCACTGGAAACTTGGCCCTCTGGCAGATGGAAGACTATCTCACCCTGTCTGCATTAAATGGAAATAAATTATTAGTCACTATAATGCCCAGTAAGAGGCTTATGCTGTGTGTGGTGGTAATACTGAAAAGACACAGGCACAGGTGGATGGTCTCAGAGGCAGAGACAGACCTCACCTGTAAACAGACGCATACAAGAGGCGAGATGTAATAAAAATAATAATCTGTTTTGATGTAGTGATGAGTACCAGCCAAACGTATGGAAACACCCTGTGTAGGGGGGACCCAGTGGGCGGCTAAAACCGCTACGCTAGAGCTGCTGCCCTCCCGTAGCAAATTTTGCCAAGCTGCTCCTGACGACGTGCCAAATTGTAATTGAGTGCCAAAAGATCCACCGGAGAGGCTTTTTTTCCTTCAGAACTACCTTAATCTGGACACACAGTCAGGAGATTAGGTTCCCCTACAGTCGCTGTTCCCTCCCTCCTTCCCTCCCAACCAACCACACAATCACTGGACGGCTGTCTGTCCACACCACCAATCTGCACACACAGCAGCGTGCAGGGCGTGAGTGAAACCTCAGTGAAACCGGTGTCCTGGCTCGACTGTCATGCTCTGAGCGCGCCGCCCGTTTCATGAGGGAGATAATGAGTTTCACTCCATCCTCAACTGTGCCGACTGAACACAAACACCAGCTCTTCCTTGTTGGCCGCACGCCCAAACCTGAACTACTGTTACATCTTTTTTTTTTTTTTTTTAAGGGTGTGTGTTGGTGCGCTCTGCTCCTAATTTTACATGCAGTCAGGAGCTGAGGCGTTTTTTTTTTTTTTTTTTTTTGTCAAGGGTGTCTGTCTGTCTTCTACTTTTGTTGTGTAAGTGGAGACAAACAGGCTGGGCTGTCAGATGCAAAAGTTGAAACTGGATCCACTGGTATCGTGTTTACTGAGCGAGAAGGCCCCAGTCCTATACCAGTCTGTAAAAGTGTCTGTTTGCATGATGTCATTTCATAAGGAGTCCAAAAGGGAAACTACATGTTGAACAGCTGTGGAAAAACACTGTGACTCTGACTAACAAGGCCATGGCATTACTGTAAGATGCATGTGGTTAAATAAGACAATCAGTGACCCCCACATCCTCTGGCCTCCTTTCTTCCCAGGGCATTAGGATGATTTTCTCCTCCCATTTTGCCAATGCATGCTAATTAGCTGTACTACTGAAAGTCAAAACAGTCTTAATTTGTATTAACTTCTCCTCCAGGCAAATTAAGAAGTATATTAATTAATGCCACGCCAGCAGCAGCAGCAGCGGCATCTCTGCAATTGTGCAGCAAGTTTCACTCACAGCAAATGTGCACTTGTGTTGTGTGTCAGTGGCATTGCAAGCCCTGTCTTGAATTTCCACTGGCAGCCATCAGAGGACTGGCAGTATTACCATAGTGTCAGACACATAAAAAACAAACATAGACAGGGAGACACACAGAAAGACACGGCACGCACACAAACACACAGAAACACACACACAGAAGCACACTGCCTGGGGGCTGCAGGGAGGCCTGGCAGCCACCACGGTGCTGGTCAGAGCTCAAAGCTCCAGCAGAAAGTGGCTCCCTCTGCTGCACCATCTGTGCACGGGCTCTCCTCCATGCTCAGCTCGGGTTGGGGGAGCACACACAGTGAGCTCAGCTGCTATTTCACCCACTGCTTTCATGTAACTACATCTCCCGTGGATATCAGTGTGCAAAGTGGCGTGCACCAATAAAGTCACTTTTCCCATTACTTAGTGTGTGCAACAGAGCAAGGTGAATTATTATTATTATTAAGGTGTATTTAAATTGATAAACAAATGTGTTGTGAGTGCACAGTTAAAAAAATAAAAAAAACAAAAAACAGCTGACATTTATCCAGATCGCTCATACGGGGGTCTCCGGAGCAACACCGGGGATGCTGCTGCGCTGTATCCGCTCCAGGAGCACCGTATCCCGGGCAGCTCGGCGCCGTACACACGCCAGTCACTGCACACTTCCACAACACTGTCCATGAAAGGAACTCGTCGGAACAGGTCGCTGACACCAGTGCAACAACAGATAAAGCTGTGACTTTGAGCCCGTTTGTATATTTTGTAGTTTAAACGTGAGCTAGCTTAACCTCCAGCCAGCTGCGGCTAGCTGCTGGTTAGCTCCGGGTTCATCCGCGCGGCTCACGTTATCCTAACTTGGCACTTTCTCCTCGTTTCGCTTCACAAGTGCAAAACAAACACACGAGAAACACTCAGATGTCGGTGACTGCGTGGGATAGACTCACCCCGTCTATTATTATTATTATTATTTTTAACAATGCGCAGTTATTCGCTGAACTAAGCTAATCACCTGTAAATACGGTGTAATGAAAAAAAAAAAAAAAAGCTGCCGACCGACGGTGGTTCGTCAGACACCGGGCAGCCTCGGTGGTGGAGCAGCTTCGACACCAGAGAAGGAGCCGATACGAGGAGAAGGAGGGACAGGAGAGCATCTACCGACCGACCGCCCGCCGCCTGGTGAGTCCGCTCTCTGCCCGGACATGCCCCGCACGGTGGCTGATAGAAGTCCCGCGAAGAAGCACGGAGCGGTGCGGAGTTATTTTATTATTATTTAATTTTTTAATATAATTTTTTTTTTTAAATAATAAAGACAGACTCACCGCCAGTGAACGCGTTTTCCGTGGTGCCCGGTGGTATCTTGCCGACTCTCCGTTAGCTCCGTGCTTCCTGCGGACTGCGGTGCGGAGCCTCGTATCCCTCTTTGTATTACAGCCACTCATGGATGTTTGCTGACTGGAGCTGCAGCTTGTGGGCTTGTTGTGTTTCTGTTTTTTTTTTTTTTTTTCTCCCCCTCCTGCGTCGGTCCGCCCTGGACCCGCCCCTGCTTAATAATGTGAAAGGAACAGAGTCAGTTGTTATGCAAACACAACACACCGAGAGGGTATAAAATCCACGTACAAATCCCTTTATATTTTATTTTATTTAGTATATTTATAGCAAGTGAGCAGCGATGGGGGAAGTAAAAGTAATGATAGCAGGCTGTAAAAAACAACAAAAATATCACCTTAATAAAAAATACATGAGCAGCTAAATGCGCTAAATGTACCAGAGGTAAACAATTTAGTCTCACGATATTATATCTTATAAATATATGCATCTTTTAAAAATCTATTATATTACTATGCTCATTTAAAGTATTTTATTTATTTTTTTTGCAGTAATTGGTGTTTGCAAAATAAAAATTTTAATTTAAAAAAGCACATTTTCATGACTTTTATGCAAAATCTCAGCAGCCTAACTGTCAAATAAATAACCAATAAAATAAAATAAAATAAAATTTAAAAATCCATCCATTTCTATTTTGTTACCATTTATGCCTAAATAATAATTAATAGGTATTTTAAAAGCAGATTAAAATCGGTCTTTGCCTGATATATTGAGCTCATTCCATGTTGTTGTTAAGCTGAAAAAAATAAATAAAATAAATTAATAAAATAAATTTTAAAAAAATACGCCGCCTGGCCCTTTAAGAGAAACAGTCCTCCTCGCGACCATAAGCTGGTGACACGCCGCCGACCAATCAGAGCGTTTGTTTTGGTCCCGCCCTCTGTTTCGTGTATCCTGACACGTGGAGGGGCAAAAACACAAACCCAGATAAGACATGTGACTGCTTTCAGCGCTCTGCTCAGCTGATTGGGAGCCGCTGCCGGATGGAGGGAGCGCACCCACCCAATTGCCGGGGTCGATGCGACGCTGATGAGTTGTGCAGCGACTGTCACGGCAACAAATAGACTCACAAACGTTACCGTGACACATGAATGTCGATGAAATAGATTGGCACATGTAATTGGGAAATGCATGTCAGTGTGCTGTTACCCAGCGTGTTGGTTTTGCAGAAATATATGATAACACAACATGACCAGTTACATTTGCTTCATGCTTTGTTTATGCTCCATACTTACCAGTTAATTTGTACATTATCTGAATCAGCTTTACATACAAATTAAAACACAAGCAAGGGCAAAGGTCACAGGGGGAACACTAGTGAGCCAAAGCTTTGTGCACATGCAGTTAATAACAATAAATAAAGTTATTTGTATACATGAGGAAGGTGCATGATGGTGCAATGAAACTAAAAAGCAGGATGAAATATGAACAAGCCTGTGATGTATAGTACATGCAGTCAGTGGTTCAGAGGTGTTCCTGACAGGTTCTAAATATCAGTGGACCGGAGCAGCGCTTGTGTCTGGTTGATTCTTGATTTTAGAAGAGAAGAACGATCCGCACACCAAAAACAGGCTCCCTTATACAATTTATTGGCGTGACGTTTCGAGCAAAATGCTCTTCCTCAGACTGCTGCAGTCTTTTCTCATTTTTGACATTTTGTGATCCAGCACCCAACCCAGTGGGCCTCGGGGATGTGCGTGCCTTTCCTTCTTTAGACTTTTGTGATTCTTGATTTTACACATAAGAGACTGTTTTATAAAACATGATGCACCGTTACGAATTGGAAAGGTCCACTCTGCACAACGAGTGGTTTTATTTTTGATGCTTTACGTACATCTTGCAAGTAAACTTTGAGCACAGAACCTCTTCTAGTAATGGTAAATACTACTTCCACATAACATAACATAACATACCAGTCATGACTTATAACGACCACATGTATCATGGCAGCCCTGAGTTTCCAATGACTCCTATCATTCTGCATTTTCTACAATCCAATCATCGAAACACGAGCATTTTTATCTGCATTCTGGTTCGTTTATAGATTTATTAAAGGTCTTCTGGAAATCTAACAGAATCTACATACAGTGATGCTAATATTTCGCTACCTGTCCCTTTCGGTAGCCGTGATGGTTGAATCTTCTCCGGACCGCGTGTCCCTCAGCAGCAGCTGATAGTTTATGTTTTTCTTCCAGATCCTGGCTGTGACTCAACTGTGTCGTGCACTTTCTACTTAGAACGGTTTGCACAGATGATTTGTGGGATCTGTAAGTGCTCTGAAGTGGCTCCAGGTGACCTTCTTGAATTGTTTAAGTTTTTCAGATCATTGTCGAGCTCCTCAGACTTTCCCACTGTGGCTGTTTGTGGCTGAATCTAATGAGTGGATCAAATGATTGAAGCTGGCTCCGAGTCAGCAGCTGTAGTCGACTGTTATCACTCCTGAGAGGCTGAGAGGCGATGTCACTGAAAAAATTGAATCACCACAGCTTTCTACAGCATTAAAACAGACAATTCAGGTTGCTGTGTGTGTATTTTTGACCCAGCAAATGTTGTCATATTTCAGAAGAACTTTAATAAATCTATGAGAGAAGCAAAATGCAGGATTGTTTTTTGTGTTTTAGAGATTCCATCTGGGGAAATTCTGAATTACAAGAGTCAAGGCTGCCATGATATACGTGGTCTTCACAAGGGTATGGAAACTTTTATTCATGTCAGTTTATTGATTTAAGCATAGAGCCACTTTCAGATCAGCCCCTGAGGGCACTAGTGGTGTCCTCCTCTGATGGATCACAGAGACACTGGTACCTTTTTATTATTTAGGTACAATTTGCAAGTAAAGTTTAAGCACAGGACTCCTGCTAGGAATGAAAAATGCTTCTTCCACTGTTAAATATAACATAACATAACATAACATAACATAACATAACATAACATAACATAACATAACACAGTAACCTTAAATGCATCCCGACTTGACACCAGTGTTTTGATATAAACATAGAACCACTTTCAGTTCAGCCCCTGAGGGTGCTACTCATGGTGTCCTACGCTGATGGATCCGCAGTGACACTTGCATAAACAGCAGCCATGGTTGTTGACCCTCATTGTAGGCTGGGGGCACGCCCACGCATGGCATCACTCAAACGAGGAAGAGGGGGGAAAAAAAGTACAGTGAAATCAAGTCCGATCTGTGAAACGGGGTTACTGAGTGCAAAGCGGCCAAGGAAGCAGAGTGAGACTATTTGATCCACCGTGTGAGTCAGATTTTCCCCCAGAGACAACTTCGGGATGAAAGCAGATGCTGTTGCTTTTGCACGGATGGCCGGTCAGCGCCGTGCCCGGTGTTGTGTTTTCACGCTGCCCCACTCCTTTGTTGTACAGCTGGTAATGTGCGAAGTCTGATTTTCTCAACTTTGCACAAAAATTCCCATGCACAGTTTGTTGGCAGAGCGGCAGACAACCCCGGCTCAGCCTTGTTTAAGCTTCTGCTCCCAACCCCCCGTCCACGCCAACCCCCATCCCTCCAACCGTGCAGTGAAAGGGACCCCACCCAAAAATGGGAAGAAGAGATCAGATGAAGGTTGTTTTTGCTCTCTCTCTCTATCTCTCCCTCTTGCATGTGCATGTATGTATTTTTGTCAATAAAGCCTCTAAGTTGTCAATCAATGAGCATTCAGTCAGATTGCATGAATAAAAATAGACAAAAATAACATTTCAATTATTTTGCTCCAGAAGCCGGCGTCCCTGCTGTGAACAGCAGGACTGCAGCCGCGTAAATGATAAATCTCTGCAACCAAACAAGTGTTAAACTCCATTTGCATTCGAGCTGCATTGTCACGGAGGCGTGCACCAAGTAATATAGATTAACCTGAGGTTTACGTTAGCAGCGCTGGAAACAACTTCAAAGACTCAGCAGCGTCATGTATGAGAATAATTTCTACTAAATATCTCTTCGAGGCACCTTTGAAGAGTAAAAAAAGTGAAATTTAAAGAAAGCGGAAAACTCCCACTGGAATTAAAAAGTGCAAAAATATCAGTTTTGTTACAATTTGATGTGTTTGTAGAAATTAATTAGTCCGCTGTGTGCCGCATTTGAAAAACAAAGAGCTGAAAAAAGAGAAAATCGAATCGCCCATAAGCACTTCATCACTTTTTTTTTTTCCCTCGAGTTCCCTTTATCAATAACTAATTAGTGTTCCCAAACAATAGCTCCAAGATCTGTGCATTTCACTGGCAGTCAGTTGTCTGGTTGCCGTCGGACTCTGGGGTATACGGCACTTTTTCATCAGCTAAACTGTGGTTTGGTGAAGTCTTGTTGTTTTTTTTCGAACACAGAGCTGTTAACCACATTTGTGTTGCAAATCAGATTTCTTCTTCCCCCCCTCCACCACCACCACCACCACCACCACCTCACCCTCCCCTTGTTTTGGCAGAGAACATAACATGATGCGCTGTCAGTGCAAGAGACTCAGAAACACAAACGTCATGTATTGTGCAATCTCATCCACTATTTTAAGTCATTTGCTGTCTTTTGCTTTCAAGTGCACTGTTTCAGCCCCTTTGAAGAGGCAAAACAGCCTTTGTGTCGGCGCTGAACTCAGAACTTGTCATCTAAACTCAAAATTCCAGTACCTCTAATGTGTCAGGTGCGGTGGCAGACGACGTGTCCCAGCCCATTTTTGTCTGAGCAATTGTTTCCCAGCGAGACAGTCAAAAAATTCTCCACAGTGAGTTATTTCTGACTACGTGCTGCCAGCAGAGGTGATAAGCCCCTGGATGTTGAAATTTTTCAAAGTTCACTGCATAATGATACAATTTGCTTTGTGGTTTTTCTCTCCCCCTAATAGCGCCTGACATCCAGACGCTTTGTCTTCCATCTTCAATCCGTTCCACACCCAAACAACGCCGTCGTTGTTTGCGCTCGCACCGAGTGCACTTTCACATCTCAATTTCATGGTTTCAATCCCCTTGCCATTTAATTACATACCTAAATCCCTGTTTTTAAGGGACTGTTTTTCACATAAATTGGTTGTGAAACTACGTGACAGAGATGCCAAGTTTTCACAGGTTATTGGAAAGCTCTGTCCACCTCCACCCCCTCCTCCCTCTGCCTATCCTGTCAACACCTCTTGATTTTAACCACAGGTACAGCAGGGGCTCAGCCAATGAGCGCGGCTCTCCCAGGGTTCATCCAAAGGTAACACATTTGAAGCCCAGAACCACCCGAGGGAAGCACTTCCCTTACGATTATATTGTGTGTATTCTGACACCGCTTTCATGTGATGAAATAAATGAAATCCCGTATATGAGGCGTGTTTTTGGAAGGGCTCGTATGGTGAGTGAATTCTTGCATTGTGTCTTTCGGTTTGTCTTCGTGTCTCCAGCTGCGATGGCAAGTCGCAGTAAATGAACTCCTAATGATTCCTGAGCAGCAGCAGCAGCTCAGGTGGTAAACAAACCATTTGTCAGCCAGAGTGGCAGCGTGATGACACCTGTGCAACATCCAAAACAAGTCTTAAATCCAATTTGCCGGAGCCCTTGCGCTGGTATACAGCCATAGATTATTGTTTTCACGTTGTTTTTGTTTGCTGCTGCTGCTAGACTATACCATTCTGCATCTGGAAATTGATTTTGCACGTTGCATTTTGACTGCAGCATAAACAAATATATCACACTTGTCCAAAAAAACTCATCCAGAAGCGGTGAGTCAAAGGCAACTAGATCTGCTTGGTCCTGAAGACAATTGGGCACAAGTGGTTTCAGCAGTTCATCAGTGAACTGGAACTGGAAGTCCAGCCATGTTTGACTCATTACTCCTACTCCTATGAACTGGATAATTAACAAACTCATTCTTTACTCTAGATGACACAAGGAAGTGTTACAAAACTACAGTGGCGAGGTCTTATGACTGCTTTAGCAACAACAGAGCTGACTAATAACAGAGATCTTTGAATTACAAACCAGCAGACTCTAGACCTGCTCCACCTGAAATGCATTCATTTTTGGACATTTAAAGACCCTGTCAGGTGAATGTTAGCATGCCATATAGTGTGTTTGTTTGTTTTAATATGCTTAAAGCAATATGAGTGATGAAGGCAGATTCAGACGTCCAGGGTTTTGCGTGTAACAAACCTGCAGAACTAATCCTGTCTGCTGGCAGGGCGGGGCTCTCTCTGTTGTTGTTCTTCCTGATAATCGGTGTCCAGTTTCAACATATATTGCAGAATTACTCAGCAGAACAGAACAGATTTGCAGGGTTTGGTGTGCTCGAGCTGCAGCGTGCGGTTAGTGGTTAGTGAAGAGCGAGGCGTGGACGTCACAGATGTTCACATTTTAGAGGAAGTTATGATGTAGAGTTCCAGCTAAGCTATTTTATAAAAGGGAAGCTGTTTTTACTGAAAAAAATATGTAACATAAATACACAGAAATATGTTTTTAGAGGTTTAGTCAATGACCAGAGAGGAACCTAAAAGGATAACTGCAGTTTTAAAAACATACCCACCAGTTATTAATGAGAACAGAAATACAGTCGTGATTCGATAATCTGCCCTTTACGATTCTTAACCTTGCTATCTGACAGGTTTTTAGGAAAAACGAACAGAACCCATAAAAACAGTCTTAACATAGCGACAGCTTTGGATTCTGACTCCAACATGACATTTAATGTCACAGGATGACGGCGTATTATCTGACTGAACAATCCCACAGATTGGCTACGTTCACACTGCAGGACTTGATGCTCAATGAGGATTTCTTTGTGACTTCCTTCACGTTTCCAGTTCAATGCGACTTGTATGTGATCTGCTGTGTGAACTTCATACGACCCAAAAGTGTCCCGCATGCGCAGAAGAGGACACGACGGCGTCACACGCAGGGAGCGTGCTCAGTGTTTATGGAAGTAAACATGGATGGTAACGGTGGAGCGTATCTGCCACTCCCCCGCCGCCACCGATGGAGGAAACAGAAGTGTGAGCGCTAACTAAACTCGCATCAGCAGCCAAGTACTGCCTGTGTGTTCTGGACACTTCCACCCCGTTGGAGTGCACCCCTGGGGTGAAAGTGGCCGGACATGCACAAGCTCACCAGTCAATTGAAATCCAGCAATGTGTAGTGTTCTAACAATACACTAGTTATTATAACGACTATGAACAATAATTAACAACTAATGATCCTTCCAGCATCAAGCCCTCCTTGTATCTGGACCTCCGTCTTGACAATCCGACAGCCTTGATATCTGACATAAAAGAAGGTTTTACATTTAGTGTCGGATTATCGAGTCATGACTGTGCAGCAAAAGTCTGATGGAACAACACACAAATGAAGCAGTTTAGCCAGATTGTTGAAACAGCTCTATTAGGACCAGAATGTGAGCGTAGCTACAATAGTCTCATGCTGTAAAGGAAATCTGGATATCTTGTACAGTTGGTCAAAGTTGGACCACAAAGCCAGTGTGTAAACTGTGATGGACATAATGGAGCTTTTGGGTTAAGTTAACCTACAAGTTCCTTTAAAACTCTGACCTGTATTCCAGCAACAACGTCCATGTTGAATGAGTCAACCCCCGACCACGACTAATGCAGCAGCAGTGCAGAAAGAAGGGTGCCTTTAAGTGTGAAGGTCAGCGAGGTCATGGTGACGGACGGGGAAAGCACATTAAACTGTGACTGCAGGAGAAAGAGTTCATGTTGAGTGACTTTTATAGACTGAAGCTTTAACTCTAACCTCACATTGGTTCACTCACCAGTCTTTCTCTAACCTTAACGAGAAAAGTAAAGAAAAACTAATTGTTGTTGATCACAGTCAGAGATTCTGCAGGATTGTTGTCTTCTCTGGTGGCAGCGATGTTCAAACCTGTATCTGTTTGTTTTTCATATTCTTTTGAGCAGATCTCAAAAATAAAATCCATGGTTACAGTAATATTCATCCTAATGAGCACAAGAAGACATCAGCTGTGATGATTTCTTCATTTATGTTTGTCATGCATCATACGGTGGTTAAATGAATTTCCTTTGCATTCGTTTTAAATATAACAGTCAGAAGTTGCTCAGCCCTTTGTCGTTGTGCTTTGAGGGAGATTGAAGTGCACGTCGGTCCACTCGCTCGCTGCTCTCCACTTTAATTCTTGTAACTCTGTGTGCACTCAAGTGGCAATAATGGGATTTTGGGAAACCAATGTCAGATGTGATGAGCTGCTTGCCTGCGTTGACAGAGGGTTCAGGGGGGAAGGGGGGATAACACGTTGGTGGCAGATATGTCAGATGTTAGGGTGGTGGTGGGGGAGTCCAAGTTATTCTTTGAAACACCGAAACAGCTAATCTTGTTACCGCGCAGAATTGCCGTGTTCGACAAAAGTTCAGGTGCCACCGTACGAGCCACGCGGCAGCATGTGCTCCTGAAGCTTCTTCATCTCCGTTTTTATACGCATCCTCTACAGAGATGTCATACAGTTTTCTAAATACTCCATTGGCTGCTAAAGTGTTGGTAGGTAGGTGCTGTGCGGTGGATTAAAAAAAGAAAGCAACGATAAATCATTGAAGGAAGGAGACATGGATGGAAATAGAGTTGGAGTTGCTCTTGTTTCTACGGTAACTGTCGATGGGGAGGTACCAGGGATGAAAGTGGAGAGAAAACAAACCTCCCCGCTCCGATGGCAACAGCACAGCAATTGGTTCTCGTTTCCTGCGAGGACAGGAAGAAAAAAAAAAAAAAAAAAACATAACAAGGTCCCCTAGTAGCCCAGGAGACACAGTTCGATGTTGCATCAGAAAGCAAGAGGCAGGGCAAAAAAAAAAAAAAAAAAATGCACACGCGCCTGCAAACATGCACACTCAACTCGTACAGGCGTGCACGCACACCCACTCGCTGCGCTCGCGCACACGCAATCACACGCTCCACTTCACCCTGCAGCCGCCCCTCCCGCTCCCGCCGCCGCCGCCGCCGCCGCTCTCCCGCCAAAACATCCACAGCACGTGAAACCTGCCTAGAAACCGAGGGGAAACTTCCGCCTCGCCGCGATTGGCCGAGCTCCCTAGCAACCGCGTATGTCTCAGCAGCCAGTCAGGCGCGTTGCGAGAGGCACACTGACCCAATGAAACAGATTATTCAGAGCGCGGGCAGGCACAGTGACCTGGTAACAGTCAGGAGAAGAAGTCAGGGAGACGCTGGAGGGAGAGAAGAGAAAGCCTCCGCGATTGGCTCCCGGATTTCCTCTTTGTTCCGATTGGTTTGATGCTCCCCTTCTCCGCAGTCATTCATACATTTCTCTGCCTGCCTCAGCATTAGCTCCCCTCGTTTCCTCCACCCTCAGCCGGTTCGTTCAACTTCCAGAGTGGCCACCCTGCCCTCAAGGAAATCCGCTGCCGAAGGTCAACGCAAAGACTGCGCTGCTGAGATGGGATTGGTTTAGACAGGCAGGAGCAGAACAAGATCCTAGTAACAAGTCCACCTCATCATGTCAGGATTAACGCCGGTGATCAACAACTTGTTAAACAGCACAGGCGCTCTCCCCGTCGCCGCTGATGAGCCTGTTATTGTCTTGCTTGTAATGGACATGGGCCAGCGAAAGGCGTAATTAGCTTTTCGCTTAATAATGCAGAATCTGACAGGGCTGTTTCTCCGGGCGAGTTTTTGCGAGACGCAAATTAGCAAATGGTTGGTTTGTTTTGAAAAATTTAGCTTTTGAAGGCAGCCTGGACGAGGGCTTTGCGAAAATCTTTTTAAACATTCCAAACTGCTTGTTCCAGCAGTATGGGGAATTAATGTCAATACCCCGCAGGATCAGGAGTTCACATTGAATAGTTAATGAGATGGGGGAGAGAAGGACTCGAACAGTTCTGCGAATCGAGCGCGCCGTGCATACAGCCTAATTTAACATAACTGCAGGCAAGAACTCGCTCAGGCAGGAACATTATACCGCCATGATTAGTAAAAACAACATTACCATCCAACGCCGAAATTGCTCGTAGCTCCCTAACAAATTAGTTTACTGGGGTTTGAAGATAAACTAAATCTTTAATAGAGAATTTATTTTTTGTATTCGACAATAAACACTGTGCGCTCCGTTATTTATTCGGCGCTCAATGTTTCATTTAAATTGTTATTTGGAGCCATTAAGTGTTTTCAAGCTCTTCACCGGTGGCACAAAAAAAAAAAAACTAATAATAATGCGATACCAAAATAAAGAAGCGTTCCCTGTTTGTGATACCGAAAGAAAAAGTGTTTCTCCAGTTTGAGGTGAAGGTCAAAGTTTTTACTGAAGGCACTCAAAGTTTTTGTGTTGCAGCTCTATTCAGTCTGAAGCCTGTTTCAGACGAGGGATGTAACATCGCTGACATTATTCTGTCATTCAAACAGAGGTCACTTCATATTCCTCGTGGGTTCATTTAGCGACAGAGAGAGCCACAGCAGACATTTGTCGGTGAACAGTTCATCGAGTCACATATAATAAAGCAATAAAAAGTCAAAATCTAAACTAAAAGCAAGCTTCTCAAACTGCCCAGAAATGTTTTAGGTAAAGAAAAGTACCCAGTGCTACTTGCTGTTTGGTTCTGATAGGGATAAGTTCTACATAGAAGTTGTACCACTTGTGTAAATGCATGCAACTCTCTAAAACAGGGCTGTCGACATCCGGTCCTCGAGGGCCGCAATCCTGCATGTTTTAGATGTTTCCTTCTTCCAACACACCTGATTCAAATGATCAGGATCGTTATCAGGCTTCTGCAGGACTTGATGATGAGCTGATCATTTGAATCAGGTGTGTTGGAAACATCTACAACATGCAGGATTGCGGCCCTCGAGGACCGCAGTTCGACACCCCTGCTCTAAAACAAGTAACACTTCCGAAGATCATGCTGCTGTTTGATAAACTTAGAGGAAAGATGCCTACAAACAGCTGGAAGAGACAAATTAAACGTCAGATGCTGCTTTCTAAACCTGGATTGCATTCAGTCTGATTGATCTAACTTGCTGCCGACTCTGTCCTCATCACAGTAAAGTAGTTTCTTCATGGATATGTGTTTGCATCAGAAAGCTGTTTAAAGATTTTGGCGCTAAAGTGTCTTCGATGCGCTGTGATGTTTTTTTGGAAAAATAAAACTGAAATGTGGGAAAAGCCTTCCTGAAGTTGTTGAGCCCATCTCAAAGTACGCCATGTGTTCCTGTACCTGACCCAATTGGACTTCTTTTATGAAGAAGAGATACTCAAGCAGACATAAAGCTGAAACATTCAGATGCTGTCAGATTAATGGACGGGAGTGCACGTCTGAAAGGTTCTTAACACAACATAAACCCTTGAGAAAAGTGAAGAAAAAGACTGGAGTACCTGGTGAGTTCTCAGATCAATGAGAGGCTGAGATAGACCAACTCCAGCAGACAGTATTGGTGTTCATGGAGCAGCTCACGGCTACAGTCGGTTTATTGGCAGTTTGGAACAAACAAACAACAATCCAGTAGTCAGGAGAAGGCTGCTTTGCTTTTTGGGTAAACACACCTTAACATTGCATTTGGTTAAACTGTAGGTGTAGCTAATAAAGTGGCAACGAAGAGTAAAGGAATAGTTCCACATTTTTGGAAATACACTTAAGATGAAGTCACACTGACCGCATGAAAATACAACTGCCACAAAGACGGAGGGTGTTGGGACTGAGCTGATCATTTTATCCCTGTATGTATCCTAGTTTACAAAAACCAAAGCCACATTCGGGGCGTGTCGACTTGCCAAAGCAGTGGAGGCAACCGAAAGGGAATTCAAGAAGATGCACGTCAGCATTTTCCTTTCAATGCTGGTTTGTGCACCTTAATGCCAGAAAATACATCAGCAGCCTCCTCTCACCAAATACAAAATGCACCCCTTGGTGACTTAAATACCCTGTGCCCTATACCCTATGCCCCTATGCAGGTACGTACCACACGAGTGGTAAACCCCCAAACACACCCACACAAATACATCATAAATATTCACATAAAACCCATTACCATCTACAAATATACACTAAACCAATCTAAAACTTTTTTAATAAATACCCCCCAAAATGCTTTACATAGTTATTAAGTGGAAACAAAACCCCTTGGCCCTCTTCCCATATGGTACCTCCCTCCTGGAACTAATAAAAGGCATTCAAATGCTCGGGGACGGCTTTTGCTTGGACACCCTGAGAGGAAGAGGACAGGCAGCGGTAAGTTCATGAAACCAGTTCACCAGGAAACTAACATGAATACACACAGTTTGGTTGAACTAGTTGAGATTCTGTGGCCCTGCCTGGGGTCCAGCCATGTGCTCCAAGAAACAAACACATCACAACATCTAACTCAGTAAATGTTTGTTAAAGACTAAAGGGTGTGTTGTTTTCATTTCAGTTTACTATTTTACCAGTTTATCTCCATCTCGCCTCTTGGTGTCCCAACAAAATCAGAATTTTTTCCCCCATCCCGGGACAACTTCCACAGTTTGTCTACGACGCTTCACAATATGAGCTCAAAGGGCCGTTTGGCAAAGTAGAAGACTGGGTAAAGAGTAAACAGACAAGCACAAGCTGTCCTCCTGTATTGAGCAATAAGTATTGTGTAGTCTCACTAGTTTACAGGCGATACCCTGCTTGTTTAAAGGAGTATTCATGGGTTGGCTAGAAACCGCACTGCGGCTAAAGGCCTCTAGAGCAAAAATAAAAGTCCTTACGGTCATATCCCACCAGTCTGCAGCCATCTTGGTAATGCCCCCAGGCAGTTATTTCAGACTAACAAAACCACCCCCAATCTAAATCAATGAGGACAGAGCCCAGAACTTTAATTTCAATGGTCACTGGGCACAAAAACTACACCAAAACTGCAAATATGTTAAAAAAGTGCTTGAAGAGTTTGGTGACTTAAAATCAGGTTAAAAACACACGGTATAGGTTCATGCTTTGTTGTCAGTACTGCAACTCCATTGGTTGGACGTTTCCCATTTTGGCTGTTATAAGTCAGACAGTTGACTTTTTGAGGGAAGAGAGGTTGGATAGGATAATGTAGCCACCATCTTTGGTGTTATGGAGTTCTCCCATAGGTTTATATTCAGGGTTCCTCAAGTGGTGAACTTCAGCAGTTAACGTCTCCACTAAAACCAGCCCCACATTCATGCTTCCAATGGAATGGACGCTCAGTATTTCATTCATGTATTAACCATGGTCGTGTTTTTATCCCCATCAGCTGTAGACCTACAGAACAATCCATTTAAAATTCCCAGCGTTGAATTGTGGGATTGTTAGCAGAAGGTAGTGTCGTTGCTTTGGAGGACATTTTTCATTTTATTGTGCAATTTTGATAGCGAGTGAATTTACCCACTACTGAAGTAAAACGGTGGAAAGTTAACGTAATGCATTATATAAAAAGTACCTGTTTTATACTTTGGCATTTGCACAGATAAAAATAAAACCAAACATCTTAATTCGTGTGCTTTGGAGATGCTGGTAGGTGGATTCTGCAGCATTCAGGCAAGTTGTTTCCTCTTGATTCCAGTCTTAATGCTAAGCTAAGCTAAGCTAAGCATTGACAGGTGGCATTGATCTTCTCGTCTAACTCTCAGAACGAAAGTGGATAAATGTTTTATTTTTCTGAATTGCTGTGCCTTGTCAGCACAACAGATTTACCCCTTGGGTACCAAGAAAGAAACCTCAACCTTAAATGTATTCCCCAAAGTGTTGAACTCTTTTTCATGCTAACTCAGTGAAGCGGTGCCCTGGAGAAGTATTTTTATTGTTGCTCCTCCTCTTCTGTACTGTGTTTGCGCATATGCATTGGACTCAGTCAGTATGTTCTGCTGCATATGATAGAAGATGACTTTGTTCCCCAAATGAATTGCTAATAAGACTCCCCTGGGTTCCCGCTAGCCTGAGGAATTATAAGATCTCATTGCGTTTAACAATCATCACAGGAGGGTTTTTTTCATGGGGGAACGTTCCTTTGTGGAATCTTAGATGTGATTTTCTACCATATACCTATTGTCAAAACGAATAATAGGTCGTGGAAGCTCAGCAGAGTCTACATGATGTGTAAAATTGAGATTAAAGGAAGCCGAGCAAGCCCTGTATCATGAAACAAATCAGACTTCAGAAGGTTTGAACTTCAAAGTTAAACATTCAGACTGGTGGCACCCTAAGAAACTTTGCAGGCATTGTTGTAACAAGGTCAGCATTAAACTCTGAGCAGACCTTTATCAAGCATCTCGCTCAGCAGTCTTAGTTTCTCTCTTTGCCTCATTAATGTCAAAGGGGATGACTTCAAGACAAACAACCCTTAAGGGTCTTTCCAAATGGCCCGGAGCACCGATGACTCACCTGATTTAAAGTTGCATTTTAAGGGGCCGTAAATCCTCCCTTTCAATACGAGGCCCCGTCTTTCACTGGTCCAGGCTCTTCTCAAAAGCCAATATGTGTCATGATTTTGGAGATTCTATGTTTGGCATTACGTCACCGCCCCCGTGCGATAGGGATTTACACGTCTTTGCGTTTCTGCTGAGGATCAGCGGATGCCGTGTTCATCCGTGAAATGACCTATTCAACTTTTTTTTTTTTTGTCGTTGTTGTCGTTGGGCCTGTAAAGGATCGTCTCCGCTGCCTGTGTGAAGCTAATTGGATACAGCCGAGCACCAAGCCATTTTTCACAGCCAGGAGGGATAATTCCCGGAAATAAAACATAAAGGTATTGTTCTCCGTGAAAACAGTGTGCATTCAGCATTTTAAGCACATCACTGTCTCCGGAAAGGACTGGCAGAGGGAGCAGAAATAATGAAAGATGTCGGACAGGTCCGTGAATAGGCAGTAAAATCCTCTTTTCTTCCTCCAAACGCACCGACACACCGATTCCACAGGATGTAGTATTTTCATGCAAATAATTACTTGAGCAGGAAATGCCAAGGAAGGAATAAATATATTCATTCATATTAAACGAATTCCATGATGTTTGGCGCTAAATCTCCCAAACGCTGTTTAGCCTTGTTCTTATCATCTTGACACACTAACTGCGCGGTCGTTATTACGGCATAATTAAAAACTGAAATCGGAAAGAGAATTTTAAATTATAAAACTGCTGGGAACTTTGTAGCTTTAATTGCTTCTCGTTTATTTATTCAGCTCTGACCTACATATGGTGGCAAGTTTTCCAAAAATCATTTAGGCTATCAACCAAATCAATTAGAAGAGGAGACTTAAAAGGCCCGCTGGTTTTTCCACAGCATCACCTCTCTGACGTGGTTTAGAGATACAGCAAAGCCAAATCAATGAAGCAGCTGCTCCTTCCTTTGAAATCTATCAGACTTGTGCAGCTTCCCGGGCAGCCCCGGTGCATCTCAGGGGGGTCAGCCACTCTGAAGGATCTCCACCGTGCTGCTGGAGATTGCCTGGAGGTGTGACAGCCGCCCTCTGATCTAGCAGCCCCTCTGAAGATCTGAGGACAGACTTTGCCCGTATCGTCGAGTCTCGAGCGCTCCTCGCATTAGACGGTGGCACTTGAGCGAGCCACACAGACACACAGCGTGAGCCCCGATTTCCTGAAAATAAAGAGCTGGAGAATTCCTACAAAGGAAAGGAGACAGATGTGCTGTAACCGAGTCGGTCCTGGGCATGCACTGAATAATTTTAAGGTTGTCTTAATTAGGCAGTCATTATCCAGTAGCTCAGTCGGTGCATAGAGGAGCAGCAGTGCAAAGCATTTTAACTAACACCCACCATGCTTCACACCTCAAACGCTACAAAATGCTGAATGCAATTTTGTACCCCTCAGCAGCGGCTTTACTGAAATTTGTCAGTCAGTGTCAGGAAATTATCCAGTTACCACAGAGGAATTTTATGCTTGCAAAATTCTATTTTCTGGTTAATTTAGGAGCGAAGGAGGAGGCTGCATGACTGAGCTGCAAATTAATTTTACTGTCTTTGCAACTGGCTTCCTTCCTCGTCTCCCAGGGGCTTTGGGTGACTGAGCCTTCCACGGCTCTCTGTCACCGCTGCACGCAGCACATGGGCAGCAGATGTTGGCGGTGTGTGTGTGTGTGCCAGGGTGGTGCTGGTACCATAACACCACTTGCATCATTTCAACAGATGTGGCTCCATTTCAGGCAACGCGCTCGGCAAACACACCTGTGGCCGGGACCACCTGCTTTGGACGACCAGCGCATTCCTGCAGCTCACAGTCAGTGGAAGTAATGGGCTGTATGGATGTACAGCGTGAGGGGGAGGAACGGCCATAGCTCCAAATAGTGCTGTATGGAATTCCTTGCAAGGTTTGGGAAGTTATGGTGTGAGCTAAATGCTACAGTAAGGATGCTAACATGGTAAAGGTCCGCAGGTGTAATGTTTACAGTGATCAACCTTTTTATTTAGCATGTTGTTAACGTTACTAATTAGCACAAAGGCTGAGGCTGATACTGCAGAAATTTTGTCATAAACTACAACACAGTGAGTACACACTTTTGCAAAATCACTTACATGTCAAAAGAATCAAACAGTTACACCTGCTGTAATCACATTACTTCTAAACTCGATGGAAGAGTATTTGCTGTTGTGTAAAATTTAAAAACTGATTTAAGCCAGGTAACATACTTAGCATAATTCGACACAGTCTTCAGTGTGTTTTGGATCATTATCATACTGAAGTACAGTCATGACTCGATAATCCGACACTAAATGTAAAACCTTCTTCTATGTCGGATATCAAGGCTGTTGGATTGTCAAGACGGAGGTCCAGATACAAGGAGGGCTTGAAGCTGGAAGGCTCATTTGTTGATAATTATTGTTCATAGTTGTTATAATAACTAGTAGGGCTGGTCCCAATAGCACCTTCTGGTCTCTGGATGTTTGGGCCCAATTAATGCTGAATATCCGAATATTTGGTGCGGTCGGGGGACACTTCCACCCCGGGGAAACTTCGATGGGGTGGAAGTGTCCAGAACACACAGGCAGTACTTGGCTGCTGATGCTAGTTTAGTTAGCGCTCACACTTCTGTTTCCTCCATCGGTGGCGGCGGGGGAGTGGCAGATACGCTCCACCGTTACCATCCATGTTTACTTCCATAAACACTGAGCACGCTCGCTGTGTGTGACGTCGTCGTGTCCTCTTCTGCGCATGCGGGACACTTTTGGGTCGTATGAAGTTCACACAGCAGATCACATACAAGTCGCATTGAACTGGAAACGTGAAGGAAGTCACAAAGAAATCCTCATTGAGCATCAAGTCCTGCAGTGTGAACGTAGCCAATCTGTGGGATTGTTCAGTCAGATAATACGCCGTCATCCTGATTGGTGACATTAAATGTCATGTCGGAGTCAGAATCCAAGGCTGTCGATATGTTAAGGCTGTTTTTATGGGTTCTGTTGGTTTTTCCTTCCTTTCGGATTGTTAAGGGTCAGATTATTGAGTCACGACTGTATCCCTCTTCTGCCAAACTTCTACAGATTGGGAGTCACTTTGCCAGCCAGTATTCTGGTTTATCCACAGTCAGTCATGGTATCATCTATGTATGTCGTCTCTCTTTGCAGTCAGGGAGCCTCATATCGTCACACTTCAACCTCTTGTGCTCCACTGGCAGGACGATGCCTTCACTGTGGTGGCCTGAAACTGGTTTACACCAAACATGCTGGACCCCATCGCAGATAAACAGTGCTCCCAATATATCATCAGGCTTCTTTTTAGGTTCTTTTGCAAAGTTTTATCTTGCGCTTTAGTGCTGAGGAGCAATTCCATTTTATTCTTTGATGCTATCTATAGAGGATCCCGTCCACACTGTCTGATGAGTGGTACCATGTCTTGTAGCTCCTAGTTACTGATGTGTTTCCATTGATATATACTTGTCCTGTATGCTTTTCCATCTTTGTGAAATCTCATAATCACATTTTTAAATTACTCTGCCAGTTCTTTTCCATGTGGAGCCATGATGCAGACATGAAGACAGACAGGTCCACAATGTAAGAAGATTAGAAATTAGATTTTGTTTCAGCGATTCAGGTTTTCCTGCTTGTGTCAGTGACTACAGGTGTATTGACAGCGGTATGTTGAGGTTCTATAATCTCTTTACAGTATTTGTTTCTGATTGTTCTTAAGAGGAAATACCCTCCTTGTCAACTTGGAAATAATGCAACTGAAATTTGGTGCTTCAGTGGTTTTGCACAGGTGTGGACTCACTTCTGTTGTACGCCATAAATTATTAAAGAATCTAAAATTTTGACCTCATGATGGCACGAGATGAAAAGTGAAATTCTCACCAAAGACATTCATCCTCGGGGCAGAATGATTGTGTGTTCCATATTTAATGGCGACCCATCCAGCGGTTGTCAAGAAATTTCCCGCAAAACAACAAATGGTAGCCCTGCTGCTAGCACTGCAGGAAAAAATCAGGGGATCACCAAAGTCAGTAGCATTGCTCCTCTGGGGACTCTGAATGCCTGTGCAGAATCTCACAGCAATCCGTCATTCACACGCACCGATAAAAGCCGAAGATCGGCGTCGCAAATTAAGCGAAGATCATAGAGTGTATGGAGAAGGTGCAACTTGTGTTCAGAGCTCGAGCATAAAATATGACGACTTAATGAGCAGAGTTCGGGATTTTCTTTGTTAAATATTTAAAAAGATGTTTCCACAGTAGAGATTTTTAATTGAGAGAGATTTCTCCTCTGCCTAGTTAATAATAGAATATACCAGGTAGGCACGTAAATAGCAGTGATGGCTGGAGATAATGTCTTCTGCCTAGAGCGTTTTTGCGCGGATCAAACGATCATCATCCGGAAGTGCACACACACCTAGACATCACTGTGACAGCCGTGCCTTAAAATGAGGAGTTCACAAAGGCGAATATGTCTCTGCCTACTTGAGAGAGGATGAGCAGATCCCGGCGTAGTGGATACGAGCTGGTCCATACATAGCCAGCAGTCACAGTCAGTCTCCTCATCTTCCCCCCCAGTAACCGTCCCAGGGGAAGCAGGAACTGACGTGCCGATAAAGAGGCTTTGAAGAGAGGCAACTGTCAGCGTGATTGCTTCTGCTTTTTAGCAGCGAAAGGAAAGGAAGTACAGATCTGGGTGCAATAAGGACAGAGCGAACAGCTTTGGAAATACATCTCACTACGGCTTGTGCAAGGAGAGAGAGAGAGAGAGAGCTGTCGCGAAAGAAAGAAAGTGTTGGAAAATTTTAAGGGTTTTTTTTCTTCCTGCAGACAAAAGATAACAAGAACAAAATACAATAACAGAGCAATAAATAGAGATAGCTGGTTTCCATTTAACACACACTGTAGATGCAAATGTTCATATGCTGCTGGGTGACGACTACAGGAGCTACAAATATATTTATAATAAATCAGAATATGTTTAAGTCCGTGACCTTAGTGACGTCATGAAGATCCAATTATCTTCAGATGCGCTGCAGGGGAGCCAAGTGTAACCAAACCCACGGTGATGTCATGTGTTCGATGACTCGGCAGAGGAGATGACCTTATTTCCTGTGTGGTTGCCATATAAAAAAAAAGGAGTTTTGGGGACTTTCTCCCAAAGTTGTTATTAAAATTAGAATCACTCAACAACCACCTTTCATGCACAGCAGACGTTGTGATCACAGCGCTGCCAAACATGAATTGTACGTTTCTCCGAGGCCGGCGTTGCGCCAGAACGTACAGCAGAACGGCATCAAAGCGCCACGAATACATTTTATGCGTATCGTAAACATAATACCCGAGGGCCCTTTTTTTGTTCCAGAAGCAACAGTTTTTCAGCTCGGAGCACATCACAGCGGTTCACGGCACACGTCAAAGCAATCACCGGACTAAATGGCGCTTGTTTGATTCGGGTAGCGCTGAAAGCTTTATGCTCCATTTTGTGCTCTCTTCCTTCAGTGATTTCCTTCATTGTTTGTCTGCCGAGTCTTTCTGAATAAGCATGTGCCCCACCCCTCCCCGCGAACGCCGCCGCCGCCACCGCCGCCACCGCCTGGCAGCACAACTGGTGTGGGATCAAAAGAGTCGTGTAAACAACCCATGAAAAGGGTTATGTTACGGATGACACCATCACTTAATTACAGTGTCTTTTACACAAAGCACGGTCTTGCTTGTTGCCGCGGATCCAGAAGACGCCTGCTGTTACTGGGCCCTTTTCTTTTTTTTTCTTCTTCTTTTACAGTGAATCCAATAACAAAGTTTAACAGAGAACTAATTAAATGTAATTTAGCCTGGTAGTAAGTTCAAGATCATTAATCTTTTCAATGTAGAACACAAGGTGCCTCTAAGTCCACAACCAAACTCACAAGTGTGCTTTAAATGGTAAAGAATGAGCAGGAGGCCAGAGGTCACTTGTATTAGATGAGCTTTGATTATTGATTTTGAGGGTTTTCCTTCCAGGTGAGCTCACAAAGTTTCGCCCAAATCAGCGCAAAAAACAATAAATAGCTTTGGATCATTTTTTTCCCCTCATATAGATCAAATGATAATATAAGAACATTTTGATATTTGTCTTGGATTTTAGGAGATTCCTTACCCTACCTTATGCTATAAACACTTCACTAGTATTGATCAGCCTTATGGTTGATCTGACCTCGGTGTCATCGGTGGCGTTCGTTAGTAAACCCCACAAATGGTTTGTCTTTCTGGGGGATGATATAGTTGATCTATTCATAGCTGTTTCTTGGATAAAGTGACATTTTAAAGAGACCTTGGGTTGGTATTTTTAGTGTTGGTTCTGTATTTTTAGTCCATAATGACTTTTTTTTTCAGAACGGAACACCAAAATCCTGCCTCAACGCTCACAAGCTGACTTCATTTTCCTGAAAATCCCTTCAGGCTGTCCGACTGGGAATTTTTAGAGGCACGACTTTGAAGTCCTCACCCTGATTTAGCTTATAGGAAGTGAATGTTTGCTCAGCACAAAGTCAAGGGAGAGGCATGCGGCCGGACAGAAATAGCTGCAAAAACTTTCGCCCCTCTTTCAGGTGGGCGGACGGGACTTTGGGGCCGCCGCAGGAGCAGCAGCAGCACAAGCAAACAATGACATCAGGATCGCCTCCCACGTACATAGAACACACACACATGTCAGAGCTCGGACTTCGCTGAGGCGTCGACACGTCAGGATTAAGTGATGTCACCCCCTAAGCAGCTCTTCTGCGGTCTCCCTCCGGGACCGATGACCCCTCAGGAGCCACCTGCACTTCATAAACATCAGGATCAGGGGCTTTCACAGGAAAGGCCACGGCCCAGATGGCCTACGCCGGGCATCAGATACACAAAAGGAACCAAAGCAGAGCATCACAGCATTCCTGTAGCGTGTAGTCAGGCCGGTTTGGGGAAATCCACCTCAGGAATGTTATTCACTTTGTTTACTGACCTGACTTGGGTCACTGAGTCTGGGACCTTCTAATGTGATGTCAGCCTGATAGCGCGGCGGCTACGCAGGTCTGTGTTGGGCAAACTGAAAGAAAACTCTAAAGGAGAAA
>NW_007578401.1:46503-52340 GCF_000690725.1 Stegastes partitus | reverse complement strand
ATTGTGACCGGCACTGACTGCTGTCTCCCGTAACAAATGACTGTCGTCCACTTCTGGAAAGTTTTGGACTAATGAGTCAAACATTTAGAAGCATCACTGTCTGATATGACCGTGTTTACCGCTGGATGCCCGACAGCATCACAGTCACCAGCAGAGTCCGGGAAGCTGCTGCAGCCGGCCGGGAAGGACTTTAAACTTTTAAGAGAAGCTGCAGCTTGTGGCGACGCTGATGCATACTCTCAGTAGCTGCTTTTGATAAGGCTGGAACAGTTCATTAATCCTTTATTACATTTTAGATTAGTAATAAGCGCTTAATAAAAGCAACACTGACAATGTCGTTGTAATGTTTGAGGCTTTCGTTTGGTCTCGTGATCTTTTGATCCCTTCATTGTTTTCCCTCGTTTACTATCATCTCGTTGCTGTTACTCTCAAATAAGGAACAAAAACTACCTGGAAAGAAACCTCGGAGCTGCCAGGTTGCTAAAAACATCAGTAGGAAGGTGTTTATCCTCCTTTAGCTGGACGTCCATCGTCTCTTCAGCTCCTTGCATCATCACGCCTGCCTCACGCGTTAGTAAGTGTTCGACCGCTCGTAGAACCGAAAAGCAGTTGAACATCCATCCATCCATCATCTCTACACCGCTTAGTCCTCACTAGGGTCATGGGGGGCTGGAGTCTATCCCAGCTGACTCAGGGTGAAGACACCTCGACAGGTAACCAGTCTATCACAGGGCTACACTTAGAGACAGACAACCAAGCACACTCGGAGAGAAGAACCCAGAGAGAACATGGAGACTCCACACAGAAAGATCCCGGTGCCCCTAACGGGACACGAACCGGCGACCTTCTAGCTGTGAGGCAACAGTGCTAACCACCGCTCCACCTTGCAGCCCCTGGATTGTTCAATGGAAAGAAATGTGTGACCCTGTAGTCATGAAATCTTCTCAGAAGCCACCAAGTCTGCAGTTAAATAATGTGAACAAGTCATTAAAGGTCACAGGTTCTAATAAGCCACCATGATGAACTCAGGAGCTCCCAACAAGAAGAGGACCATCTGAAGGGTTTTCCCCGAACCCCGAATCTGTTACTAATGCCATACTACAGATGTATAAACATTAATAACATGTTTAATTAATGGAGACAGGGGCTTTATTAGAAAGTGACACCATTTTTCTCTGCTCGCTGACTCGAGCTGATTACCGAGGAAGTCCCCCCAGCAGCTCTGTACCTCGGCTGCCACATATTAATGCGAAACTAAGTGCAGGAAACCTGAGATCATTTAGCATTAGGTTCCTCAGGTGCTGGAGGATATCTCTACATCATAATTAGCACTTGTGCTATCCATCCAGTGTAGGGGAAAGTGTGTCGCAAACAGCCCTGGGGTGATAGAAACAGGCCCACTCCTGTACCGACATTGATGCGTGTCTAATGAGTCCATCAGGCTGACAGTACTGCGTCCTGGGGGACCCCCCCTCCATCACGATTACCAGTGTGTCACATATGAACGTTCCTGGATTGAAAACGCCATCTGTCATTACATCTGACTGTGTGTTTACCAAACGGGGGGTTCAAGGTAATTCATGTGCAAGCCCACCTGTTTGTTGTTTTGTCAAATTAAAACCACCCAACATCACATGTCAATCTGCTCTCATTTCCTCTCCACACGTCATCGGTGCATCCATAGGACGAGTCCGTGGACGTGGAGAGCCAGCACACTGTAAATGATTCACCGGCCGTACCTCGAGAGCACACGCCGCGTATTAAGGTTTCAATAATTGATCTGCGTGCCGTTAGTCACCGGCGCTTTTTTCTGCACATCAAGCGAAGCAGTCGGACTGAAAATGATGTATATCGAGTTCACTTTGCATTCCAGGATTAAAAACGGATCCCCGGAGAGACACAGAGAGGTGCAGCTACTCATATAATATAAAAGGCTGTTGCACGCCACCTCCTCACAGCTCTTCATGCTGAATGGCTTTAACTCTCGCTGTCTGTCAACACTCGGAAAAAGCAATTTCCCTTCGCTCTGACTACAGTAAATATTTTCAGTGCTTTGCTGCTGCGAGCCTGAAGATGGAAAGCTTTTTGACACAAAACCGTAAACATGTAAAGATGCTGTTGTCGCTCAGCACTTTACATTCATCTTGCACCATGAGCAGGTGCACTTCTGTCTGTAGTTCTTAAAACCAGGTCGAATGAAACGATATAAAAGATGAGTGGGTGTGTTTAATTTGCCCAAAAAAATGACTTAATGAAGTACACTTAAACTCAGTGAAACCTCTCAGAGTCGCTATGTATTCATGGGAAGTGCTAGAAAGCTGCGTTTTGTTGTAAAGGAAGCTAATGCTGCAGCCGTGCAATTAAACACGCACTATATAACTATCTGTGTTACGCAACATGTTATTTCACATGCATCTTAATATTCTTGCAAGTTTTCAGCCTAATTTCTTTGCTTTTAGTCAAAGTTGATGTACAGTTTTTTTGCATGCAGCCTCAAATTTGAACATTTAAAGGAAGGAAAGAGACGAAAATAATATTGGAAAGATGACTTCAGATGTATAAATAAAAAAAACACTGAGTTTTCACAGCTCCATGCACTGGAAGGAGTGAATAATAAAGTGCCATGTGTTGCAATTCAGCAGTGTTTATCTGCCATGCTGCCTCGCTATTACTCATGTTCGTATTCCGCACACATTCGTGGACAGTTGTTCTTTTCTGCAGTTGTAACATGTGCTCTGGTTCCTGGTCGACTTCCTCTAAGGTGTGAAGGGAAGCCTTCTGTGCCCCGTGATTCAAGTGTGTGACATACAAAAAAGCAATCATATGATAAGACAGACGCTTATGGTTTCAGAAAGCTCTTTTTGCCCAGATACAGCTTCACTGTAGTGTGTGTGTGTGTGTGTGTGTGTGTGTGTGTGTGTGTGGCGGTGTGGGTGGGGGGTGGGAACTTGTTTACAGCTCACACACGCTGCTTTGAGTCCTCTCGACAGGGGAAGAAAGACAGCGTAGCAGAACTTGGCAGAGTGAAAGTGCAGTGCACTAGCGGTGAGTTTTCAGGGATAAAAATACTGCCGGTGAGCAGCCTCGAGCTCAGCGGTGAGACTAGAGGTACAACCGCCTTTGGGCTTTGAAGCATCACTTATCTGTGGCAATCAGCCCAGTGTGCTGAAGTAGGTTAACCAAATCTCCATAAAATGCAAATGACCGCAAGTCTTGGGATTGAACTTTCTGGAAAGTGGAGGTGCTTCCTCTTCATATATATATATACACACACAGCTGAACACGGGAGTCATGTGTCGATGTTCTACATTTATGGTTTTTTCATGGTTCTCTTGTTTCAGAATCCATTTTGAATAAAACTCTCCCGCAGTGTGCACTTTTTCTTTTTTTTCTCCACAGCCAGCACAAGGCTGTGGAGCGGATAAAACCACTTAAGCCTTAACCGCTCGCCATAATACATAGAATAATACATTTCTGGAGAGAAATAAGGGCTGTGTGAAGCCAAGGAAACCTTAAATGAGCAGATCCTGAGGGTGAGAAGCTCAGCGAGGGACTCGGTGCCAACCAGCCCCGCAGCCTGGCAGCTCTCTGCTTGATTGGTCTCAGTGGGAAACTGGGATGGAGGGCAGAAATCCCATCTACATACACATGCATGCGCACAGCCGGCGAAGACATGCAGGCCATGCACATGCTGGCACATGCATATAAAGAGATTCACACAAATGCCTTAATAACGCCGAGCCTCGACTCGTGTACGAGCTTGACATCCTTAACAAAACTGCCAGTTAAACAAGGAGGAAATGAAGCGCGTATCCCGAGCCATACACTTCAACATATTAAAACACACAACACCCACGTTCAAACACATGACACCCACATGACACCCACACACATTTAAGAGTCTCACACATCACTGCTATGAGCGCAGCGTGGAGGGGAGGGGGGTTCACGTTGCCTGCATGCTATTCAAAAGCTAATTCTCCTCAAAGAGCCCGGCCAGCCACCTGCACTGAGGATGAGGAGGGGAGGGGAGGGGAGGAAAGGGAGGAGGACAGGGGAGGAAAGAAAAGGAGGAGGAGGAGGAGGAGGAGGAGGTAGCAGTGGAAGAATGACATCACCTTCCCTGAAATGTCACCATTATCTCAAGCCTCAGCTTAGCCGTCTACAGAGGTGACATCATCCTCTCTTCGCCCCTCCCCCCTCTGTTCTCGCCGAGCTCGCGCACGTGTGTGTGTGTGTGTGTGTGTGTGTGCGTGCGCAGCCAGGGAGTGTGTTGGCGAGCATGTGCAGGAAAGCGTTTTCAACAGAGATACAAGCATGAGTGGATGTTTGTCTGCGCTCCTTCTTTCATGCCGACAAAAAGCGTTCAAACCTGCCTCATGCCAGACGCCAGCTTCGCCTCATTTACACCAAACACCGGCACACTGGAGCTGTACTGGTTCTTATGGGAACACGACGCTTTGCACACTTATTTACACCCGACTGTACATACTGTACATTGTGTTATAACAACACAATGAGATGGACAGAAGCAGCCAAACGGTGGAAAACTGATTTTATCTCTCACTTGTGTTTGTTGTTTATTTGTCAGTAATCCAGGGTGAAATCTGAAAAAGTGTGCATGTGCCGGGGTGGACTCAACTATATATTTGCATTGTAGTCATAACACAAGTAAAGAAAGCACAAATACATTACAGCAAATACAGTAAAACAGGCAACAAACCCCAGTAAGTAGTTAACGGGTCTGTTTTTTTGTGACCAGCTTCTCTCACATCACGACTCTGGACCTGAACGACATTTGTAGTTCTCAAAGTATTGAGAAAATCCAGTGGAATATTTCAGCAGTTCATCTCCCGTATAAAGGTTCCTTATTTCTTTGGTAGAAAGTTTGTGGCTGCTGAAGCCACCGACCCAAGACGAGCCTGCTGCCGGCGGCGGCGGTCAGCTGATTGTTTTGCATACGGAGACGGTGACTGAGTTTGATGGAAGCTGTCATTTGCATTGTGTTTTCTTCATCATGAGGAGAGGACACAGCCTTGCCTTAATCCAGCACATGTTGAAGGCCCAGTGTGAAGGATTTAGTGGCATCTAGTGTCCAGGTTGCAGACTGCACCGACTCTCTCAGCCCGGCCTTATGAAACCTGCAGGAGGACGTAAGGTTACAGTGGGAATTAGAAATGTAGAGGACCAGGGCCCGACTCAACAAAAGAATAATGAACGCTATCTTCCATTTCTGCTCCTTTAAACACACGTCTCTGATCACAAATATTTTCTTTCACGTTAATTCTGGAGAGTTTCCACTTTCAAGGCCAGATGTGAACCAGCGGCCTCTCTGAGGACACCTCAGAAGTTCTGCTCTCATTCATCTCCATCTTCTCTTTTGTCTCATCGACCTCTCATGTTTTGATGTCACTTTGTGGTCATACGGTGCCTCTTTGTAGTTTCTTTTCTGCTGCTTGTCAATCTCCGTTTCCTCTCTGTCAGCTAGAAACGTACACACCGCTCAGCAAAATCATCCTCCGTGTGCTGTTAGAAGACCCGAAACCATCTTGTTGATTTAACCCCGGAACCCATCTCTGTGTATCGGCATGTTTAGATTTTTTTTCAATAAAAGTAATCCCTTCCTGCCTTGTAATGGATTACATGTAACATTACATTAGATCTACGAAGTCCCGCCTCTCTAAACGCCAACTTGCTGCAGCTCAAGCGCACCAGCTCACCTTAGACTTTGCTCTACGCAACACAAAGGCAGGTTGTAAATGTGGAATTATTCAGCCATAACTAAGAAGAATGCTGACGCAGCAAGTCGCCGCCGTGTGAGTTTAAAGGCTTTATTG
>NW_007578401.1:39721-40847 GCF_000690725.1 Stegastes partitus | reverse complement strand
TCACACATCCATGAAATCTACGTCAGACCATGAAAACCGCCTCCATCCCACCAGATCTACGGTTACATGATGCTGACGTCGTCCTAATGACCCGACGCAGTCGTAATTCACAAAGAAATGACACAAAAATGCATCAAAAACCGCCTTCAAACCAAAGTTTATGCCAAATAAGTGGGTCTGAACCTGAAAAATCTTCTTATAAATATAAATAAATAAGCAAATAAATTGTTGGTTATATTTTGACAACCACTTTAAAACCCCCAGAACTCCTGTTTCATTCGGATCACACCATACATATTTTTTTTTACTTTTATGTCCAAGTATTTCCTAATAAATAACATCCGTAGTTGTCTTCTGCATCTTTAGTTTTTATGCTAACGTGAGCTCAAACACGGGACTTTTCCACGACTGCCTCAATTTTATTTTATTTTTAAAAATATTTTAATTCACCCATAATCAGAATTATTTGATCAACTTGATCTACAGCAGATTCTGAATCAACGGCATGATGAGGAATAATAAATAAATAAAAATAAATAAATAAAAACTACATTTCAGTTCCTGAGATTCAGTCTCAAATTTAAATACGGAAAAAATCAAGCTGAAAATTTTTAAAAATAAAAGTTCTCATGTAGTGTTCAATATATTAATCTAAAATATCTTTATAAGAACAGATCAGAGCTGGTCTGGGATCTGACCCTCCTGAGTCACACAGTGGTGGAAGGTAACTGAGTACATCTACTCGAGTACTGCACTCTGGTACCACACTGGGACTCTTTCACTCCACTACTGGTCAGAAGCTGTAATGTACTTTTAATCCATTACAACTGTCAGACAACTTAAGTTACTGGTGAACTTTTAGATTACATTTCAGTTCCTACCAGTGAAAACTGAATCTGCAGATGTGGTCATACTGAAGGTTTGTGGTAACTGAACGAGTCCTGTATGGACTCAATGCTTCAGCTAAAAACAGAACAAAAAAAAACACTTTAATAAAATAAGATTTTAAAACTGAACTGTCACTAAGCTGAAAACGAGGCTCATTTTCTGAGATCATTTTGTTTTTTAGAGATATATGGTTCAGGACAGGGCTGTGAGGTGGCTCGGTGGTTAGCATCATCACCTC
>NW_007578401.1:38132-39247 GCF_000690725.1 Stegastes partitus | reverse complement strand
TGATGATGCACAGAAGCCTCCTGACAGACTCGTCCCCACCCGTCAGCCCTCTGCTCCCGTCTCCATCGACCTCTGTCAGGCTATTACACCATCTGATGCCACGGCCAGCTGACGCTCGTAAAAGCCACCAAAGCATGCCAGCCATGCCATCACTGCCCTCCGTACGTGTCCCAACACTCCCCCAGTACGCTGCAGCCCCCCTGGGCCACATCCCTCACATGCCTTTGTCTCAGAGAGGTGACAGGTAAATGTGTCATCTCGGCTAAACTGATCTAATTCGAAATAACGCTGCTGTATTTTTAACTGATGCCGTCTTTACAGCTGCAGACAGCTGTGCGTACAGATCTTATTAATGTTCCTCGGTCCGGTTCTCTGGGAGGAACCGCTGACCTCTCGGTGTCACTGGAGAGTAAAACAACAACCAGAACAGGACGCTGACTTTGTGTAACCAGAAAGCTTTCAGTGACAGAAATAACTTCATATTCGGGCATTTATAACAGATGTGCGACCAGGAATTTAAACCTCATTTCAGCGCGAGTCATCCCACAGATGAGTCAACAGGATCAGAGGCTCGTTCTTCTCAGAGTAGGGATGTAGTTTACCTCTCCTTCAACGCAGTGGTTAAAGTTATTCTAATCAACCTCTTTAGATTAATAGTGGCTGAAATGGATGGCTTGTGAAGATTCATCTCCTAATTCTGCTTAACTTTGAGGAGGAACTAAGTGTTTTTAGCGACCACACAGCAAACAGTGACTTGCTGGTGAACACAGGGGAGCATTGTGTGGCTTTATTTAGGAGCTGTTGGGCAGCAAACTGAATACTTACATTCATCAACTGGACAGATTCATGACCTCCACATGAATGTTCACTATTAAATCATAGTAATAATTTTTTTTTAGGGGATAATGTGTCAGTTTTGTTTTCTCAGAGGTCATGTTTTAGGAAAAATAAGGGGTTTTTTTTTGGATTTAAGGACCAAATAATTACTTAATTCTTCATTTCGGTGACATTACCAGACTCATAAAAGACAATAAAGATGTAGTGTGTGTCTTGTTTCCTCATTTTTGATCTTACAATTTTATTTTTTATTGTCTTACACTCAATCAGAGTTATGA
>NW_007578401.1:35362-37407 GCF_000690725.1 Stegastes partitus | reverse complement strand
CAGTAACTTTAGAGTGAAGAACTCTTGTTTTTCTTTTCTTGTCACCTTCTGTAACGTTTCACACCTTAAAGCAACTGAACTCCGTATTAGCCACAGAGCGAGTTAGTTAAAACCAAACTAATCATTATGCGTCAGTCAAAGTCAATTTCCTCAACATTTTAAAGTGTTTTGTGGCCTCGGCTAACCTGAGCGCCGGTCCAACCTGTCTTTAACGACCTGCTGTTTTTACTGTGAGACCCATTTAAGCGCCGCTGCGACCTTTAACTCTTTCCTCCGGGGGGTTTAATTGTATATCATTTTAAACAACGGGCCTCCATTCAGCCAACTTCTTTGAGGACATTCGTGCGCATTTTAACTTGTTTGCTGAAGCTGTAATTCGGGGGCTCCTGCTGCTTCTCACCTTTATTGTAATGCAGGGGAAGGTTTATAATCCCGTCCCGGCCCGGCCCGGGCCACTTCACACCTCGCTGAGCACCGAGGCCTCCCGCTGAGCTCGGATGGGATTCAATGGCCACTTCTTCACAGAACACACACTCACACACACATATGCAAACACTGGAGACCTTCACACCTGCTGCCCAAACCAAATAACTCCCCCCGGTTCTTCTCCGCTGCTCTGGTTCTGGATCTCTTTGTCTCACAGGTGTCAAAAGGTGAGCAAACAGAGCGACGGGGACGAGTCACGGCGAAGAGAAGTGATGTCAACGACGCCGTGACCTCAGAGGTCGCCTGTGGAAGAGTTTGGGTTTAATGGGCATCGAGGGAAAGATAAATAACGCAGACGTTTATTAACGGCGCAGAAGGTGTGTCCAGTCGGTTTAGATCAAGCCAGGAGGCGGGAGGCGAGCCGACCTGCGAGATCAAAGCATTCCTCGTCAACCATCTGCACAGCAAGCGCTCAGGGTGGAGGCTTTGGTCATTAGAGCGGGAGGCTGGGACGGGAGTCGGAGTCATTAGAGCGTTTACACCAGTTCATCCCTCATAAAAGAGCGGCCTCTAAAAATAGAGTCGCACCGGGTCGACCAAGAAGAGAAACATTTGCTCTTCGGGCAGTCGGCAGCATCACAGGAGCAAATGTTAATTAGAGCTTTTAAAAATACCAAACACTGCTCCATGTATCATCAGATGATCTGAATCCTCCCGTGGACAAAGACAGAAGCTGGTTCAGGAGAACCAGAAGCAACGCAGTGGTTCTGAGATACTTCAACTGAGTGTTTTCTACTTTATACTCGTACTTCTCCACATTTTAGAGGGAAATGTTCTTAAAAAACAGCTTAAAAATAATGATGTCTTCATAAATTAAACATATAAATCTTATAAAATTAGCAGCATGTTTCCAGTTTTTGTCATATTGGTGATAAATCTTCATATTTGTGCTGCCAGAGTCTCATCAGACATAAACTGATCAGATTGGTCCTTCTGACTGTCACAGACACACACACTCTGAGTTTGTCTCACTTTTGTAATTTTTTCAGACTCATTTTGAATCATTTAGTTTCTGATGACTTCACATTTCTTTCTGCATCTATTTTAATTGGTGCTTTAAATAGAAAAAACAACCCTACTGGGGACTTGGGGGACGACCAGGACCCAGTTCCACCTCAACAGTTCTAATAGATGGAACTGTTTGCGGTCCTGATGTAAAGCAGCAGAAACACTCTGTTGGTCATTTAGAAGAAAACAGGCAAAGATTAGAGCTCCTGAAGTCAGAAACACAGTTCACCAGACGATGAAGCAGTGCGTCAGATCAGGACGCTGTGTGGATGTGGAGGAAGAATCTCACATCCAGACATGAAGGAGAAAGACTTCAGAGACGTGTTTGGTTCTGATAAGCCCAGACTCGGTTTTATACTTTTGAATGAGTTTACAGTATTTGGATTTTCAGGAAACAGTGTCGAGCAGTACTGCTGAAACGTATACAGTACACATATAAATATGATGCAAATAATGTTTGCTTGAAATGACAGAAATTAGACCAAATGATGGTAAATAAGATTTTTAAGTACCAATGCGGAATATACTATTATCTGTATTCAAGAAAATTA
>NW_007578401.1:32827-33879 GCF_000690725.1 Stegastes partitus | reverse complement strand
ATATAATATAATATAATATAATATCCTGGAAGTTTCCTTGTTGTGTTGTTTTGTTTACTTTTAAGCTTCACCAGCTGTGATGTGAATTCTGTACTTGTTCAGAAAATCTTATATTCTGTGTTATATTTAATACTAATAAAGTCCATGTGTTCCCAGGAACATACCTTCTATGATTTTATTTATTTATTTTTTTTTGTTTGGAGCCTCCACTGTATTTAAATGGCGGCTCTCCTTCGCTGACACATTCAGAACCTCCAGACCCGTCGGTGGTATCTTCCCTCCCCTCCTCTGCCTCGCTGCAGCTCCTCTCTGCGTCAGGAGGGCGTTTGGAATATCTGCGACAGCTGCTGGGGAGTTCAAGTCTGGGGCAGAGCGACCCCAAAACCCCACCCACCGACCCGGCTGGGCGGGCTGGAGCGGTGTCAAGGGCAAGAATCTCCAACAGGTGCCCATCAGGCTGCCCTCAGACGGTAGCAGGAGCTGGCACAGCGACGGCCAGCAGCTCCAACGGGCTCAACGTGATCATTAACTTTTTAAGGCCCGTCCTGCCTCCACACTCCTAAATCATCACCGTCGCTGGGTGCCACCTCCCTGACACTGTTCAGAAACACAAACTGGGGGAACACAGGTGGCTCTCAGGCCCGCAGAATGTCCTCAGAACCGCTCCCAGGAGGGTCCGAGCTGCTGAGGAGCTAATAATACGCCTCAGTGTGGCTCTAGTGGGTCTGTCAGCGCCGCTGTTTGGTCTGATGACAGGATTAAAGACATTTAAACAACATGAAGCTGCTCCGTTAATGTTTTTATGTTTGATCTGATGTTCTGTTGGTGCTGGAAGCAAACAGCAGTTTGTTATCTGTATTATTCTGATGCTGTAGAGCTCATTATGTCTCTGATTGGCTTGTTGTTTTGTCTAGTAATCATAAATGATGGATGGTTAAAATGCTGTCTGTGGAACTTTAGATTGATATATGAAGGAATTTCTGAAATTCAAATAGTTCTCCAGGATTAACGAGGCATTCACACATCCATGAAATCTACGTCAGACCATGAAA
>NW_007578401.1:27329-31088 GCF_000690725.1 Stegastes partitus | reverse complement strand
CAGCCTCAGTGAGGAGCAGAGGTCACATTATACAACCTGAGGTATAAATAATCAACCAAAACCTCAATGAAGACGTAGACCAGGCTCCAAAATTACCTTTCCTCTCAATTAAATTCAACTTAGATTAACGATACCTTTTGCACATTTTATATACATTTAAAGTTAATTATAAGAAATAATCCTAAAAGAACACACAAGTTTAGGAAGACACATAATGACTGAAGCCTATAAACTCTGCAGGACGACTCAGGGGCGAGCCGCCATGTTCAGCCTGGAGATTCCTGGAATAAGGAAGTGGGCCCTCCTCGGCTCAGGACTGCAGAGGTGAGGGAGTGGCCACCTGCCGCCTGCTGCTCGGCTGACACGGCGAGGCACAAGCTGTCAGGCCCGCGTCAGGAACTCTACTTTCCGTCAAGCTTTTATTCCTGGAGGACTTCAATCAGAATCAGGTAAGAGCCCAGATTAACGGACGGCGGTGTCGGTGTCAGCACAGGGATTTAGAGCTTCTGCTGAGGTGATCCGAACAAGTCACTACAGCTGAGTGTCTGCAGCAGGCCCACGGGTCTGCTTTAGAGCAACTCCATGGGCTGAAAAGTCCTGGTTTCTGGTTTCCCTGCTCATAAACACACTGTGCTCTTATTGTTTGAAATTATCTTTATTTTTGCTAGGGGGAGAGAAGTTGGATGTTTGGCTTTGAAGCTTTTGCTTTTCAGGATAGTCACTGGATTGTAACGGCATACCGTGAGCCTCTTTTCCCCCCAGAGAGAGAACTTTGTGCATTATCAAAGCGTGTCTGTGCAGGTGAGGAGGCAGCCAGCCGCATTCCAGCGCCCGGGGTCATGACGTTGCAATGTGCCGACCCTCGGCTACGACAACAGGCCCGTTTAGAGAAGCTCCCGGCAGAGGATAGAGAGGGGCTTCACGACAGCTGCTGCACTTTTACCGTTTGTAGAGTGACTTAGAAAAAGAAAGGAGGCAACTCTTCACACGTTATATGTCAGCGAAGCCACCAGCAGGAGATCTGGTGGCTCCAAAGCTTCAATTTCCTTTCAGATTAAAACACAAAAAAGAGGCAGTCGGTTAGATAACCCAACGCAACGCCTCGGAGTTGTCCTGTTATGTAAATACCCAGAAACACCATCTGATGAAACTTGTGGATGGAACGGATAATAACAGGAGAGCGTGTCAAGGCAGCTCTGATTGCACCACCGAGCAGAGAGACGACTGTCGAAGAAAAACACTTAACAGGTCAATGCAGATGTTGACATTTTGGATGCATCTCCACAGTTTGGTCCAGATCCCTCAGATTTATTTCACTTTATTCGTGACCACTGAGGTGGAAATTTCACAATTTATAAAAAGAAAAAGAAAAAAAAAACATTTATTTGTTGATTTATTCGACTATTTATGCAAAACAGGAGCCCTGATTAATTATAATTTGGATTAAAGATGAACAAAAACTCAAAGTGACTAATTTAAATATCTTTTTTTTTTTAATACCAAAGCCTAAATTATTCAGTTTACGGTCGTACAAAACAGAGAAAAGCATCAAATTCTCTTGAACTTGAATTAATTTTAAACGAGTCGCCATCTGTTTCTCTCCCAACTAATTACCTGAATAATCAGCTGATCATTGCAGCTCCAGATATAAGCCAGAATAATTATCAGTGGAGCTTTATCCAAATTATCCTGATTTAAAAGGTTCCTAAAGAAGCCAAACGTGGACAGAACTCCACAAACTGATGAGCGAACCGAACACTAGTGTGGAGGGAATCGTTCCTCTCTGACCCATCGTGCTGCAGAATTACTCTCCGTATGGCTTCATCTTTTTCTGCCTCTTTTTTTTTAAAGAATTGTTGCTTCTCGCCAGCTGCTGAGGAATTTGTCACAAAGTGTGTTGTCCTGATCAGCCGCCGTCGTCGTTCTTCCCCCTCTGACACCAGGTCTTCAGCGTCTAGGGGGGGGGTGAACAATCCTATTTATTATCCCACCGAGGCCTCTGTTGAAAGAGTTGCTCCACCTCAGTTTGTGATAAAGAAAAAAACCAAACGTCTCCCTCGGGAAGCGCTGTTACCATAACAACTCAAGTGCCAGCATGACAATGTGTGAGAGGCAGCAGCACTGTGTGCCTGGCAAATGTCGCTTTTGTTCACTTATTTAAAGACAAAAAAACCAACAACTAATAAATAAATAAATAGAAAATCTGGAGTGTTTTTTTTTTACAAACAAGCAGAAGAAAAGGACTTCTGTGATTCCAATTAGAGGATCTTTGCATTTAGTTGGTTTGTGCTAAATATTTGTTTTGTCCTCGTTAAAAAAAAAAAAAAAATCATTTATTGTGAACTAGCTCTGTTATTTTTTATTTTTATTTTTTTGTAATTTATTTTAAGATTTTTGTATTAAGAAAAAATTGAAGCAAAATCCAATTTTGACAAAAAAAAAAAGACAATAAAAAATCATCCCAGAGTCACATGAGGATCATTTAGTTAAATAAAAATACTAATAAATGAAAACGAAAAATCCTGCTTTTTTGTGCAAATTGAGTTTTGATGCAAACTTTAAAGAATCTGCACCAATGTTTGCATTAAATCATTTCTTATTGACATGAATTCAACTAATCAGACGTCAAATACTGTATAAACACTTAACTTTACATTTCAAAATACAGTCTAAACAGAAGAAATTCTGATTTAAATCTAAAGATATCTGATTATAGAACAGATAAACACGACCAGGTGTTTACTGTGAGGTTGCCACAGATGATTATTTTTAATATTGATTAATCTGAGGCTCACTTAATGTCAAATAATCATTTGATAATTTGTTCTACAGTCGTCTTAATACTGAAATTCTAAAAACATCCATATTCGATGCTATTTTCTTGTTTGCAGAACATTCTGGGTGTAAAATTTTAGATTCGTATTTAAAGATCAAAATAAAAAGGCTACAACATGTCGACAGGCCTCTGAGCTTGTCAAGTCTTTTTTTTTTTTTTTTTTTTAAGTAAAAGAGAAAGAAAGCAATCTTGTGTGTTTTCAAGAAAATCTTTGACAGAGTATTTTACGCAAACCGCTCCATCATCAGCACCATTTCCACACTGACTGTGTCCTCAAAGGCACCAAAAGGAAATAAAAAAACTAAAATAAGAATAAAAAGCAGCAGACTTGTGTTCATTTTTACCTGACAGGCAACGAGAACGTGAACTAAATCCAACTGTGTTGCTGCTGTTCTCATGCAGAGTCCATCACTGTGATTGTTTTAGTGCAAAATGAATATTGAATGTTGACTATTAGAATATTCAGGATGATATGTTTTGCCAAATCAATTTTAAAAATATTTTTGAGTCTAGTCTAGAAAATAGCAGGAAAAAAGAAACTGGCATCACAACTACCCCAGAGCCCCGAGAAGGGCTTCTTATTCTCAGCCAACAATCCAAAAGTCAAAGAAATTTAGATTACAGAAAAAAAACAGCAAATCTTTGCAAAGCTGACGGCATAACTAGGAAGTGTTTGGAACTTCAGCACAAAAAAATGGCTTAAGTGATATAAATACAGTCGTGACTCGATAATCTGACCCTTAACAATCCTAAACCTGCTATCCGACAGGTTTTTAGGAAAAACGAACCGAACCCATAAAAACAGCCTTAACATAGCGACAGCCTTGGATTGTGACTCCGACATGACATTTAATGTCACCAATCAGGATGACGGCGTATTATCTGACTGAACAATCCCACAGATTGGCTACGTTCACACTGCA
>NW_007578401.1:0-26649 GCF_000690725.1 Stegastes partitus | reverse complement strand
TTAGTGTCGGATTATCGAGTCACAACTGTATTTACATTTTCTGTAACTGTTTTAGCTTAAACTGTTGTTATCGCTACACTACAGACAGGCTTTGCTTGATCTTTTAAATACACTTTTCTGTGTGCAGCCCTGTTTGGACCTGAACCGGTCCGTCTCTGTGCCTTTTGGCTGTAAAGTGCTAAACTGGAGTCTCACGCTCTTGTTAGCTGAACTGGCACCAGAGGTCACAGGAAGTCAAGAGAAAACGTGGTCAGGACTCCACCACAGCTATAGACGGCCTCCTCTAAACCACACGTCGTCTCTTTTTCCTCTCCGGCTGAACTCACGAGACCAGCAGCACATTCTGCAGCGTTTCCATCAGCAGGTGATGCATGTGAGTCGCCTGGTTTGCTTTGAGCCGAGGAATGTATTTGTGTTGCACCTCCGATCCTCCACAGGCCTCTATCTGTGGACGATTCGTCTCAGAAGCGATTTTAAACTGGTCTCCTGAACCCCCCTCCTCCCCACCGGGCCGCCCACACCCAGGTGATGGTGCAAACACGCCGCCCAGTGCTTCACACTCATCTGCTCTCTCTTTTCCTTTCTCTCTTTCTCACTACGCACCGACACACAAACACACCCACACGGCCCTGCTGGGGAATTCATGGCCTCAGGCTAACAAACACAATCCAACGGCGGCGGCGGCGGAAAACCCTGAGAGGAACTCGCACAGCTCAGCTCCCTCACGGCGGACGAACAGCGTGGAGCTGTGAGGAAACACTTCATGACAGTTTTTATTTCCTTTTGATGGACACTGAGGTGGTGAACTGGCAGCGGTCTTGCAGCTACAACACGTGTTGACAGGATTGTTTTGGGGGTATTTGAGGCTCTGTTTGCTGAGTCAGGGTTTTTTGATTGAGCAGGCAGAGGATCTCAAGGTAAGAGCAGAACGGATTTTCTTCTGCATTCATCAGTCGGTCGCTTCCTTTCATCCAACCTGTGCTCAAAGTGTGTTCAGGGTTTCCAGGTGTGCTGCTGTTGAGGCTGTGAATGTGTAACTGAAGTTTTTACGATCTCCTGTAATCACTAACTGTCACCGCGCTGGTTTAAATCAGGCGGTCGGAGTAAAATCTTCTCTCGCTGGGCTGCATTTGTTAAGAGGGAGTAATTAGACATTTTTAGGAAATACACCAGAGTTAGACGTGAAGATCAGCGTCGCTCTCACTCACCGGGGGACGGTTTAGTTTTGGATAAACGCTGGAGATGGAGAAACAGTGAGAAAGAGTCCAAAACGATTCAGTTGTTGTGTATAGTTGCTGTAGAAAGTGTTCACATCCCTTCTCCTTTTGCACCTGTTGTAGATTCAAATAGAATCATTTCAACATGCATACAGGCAGAGTAAGAACATGTTGGTAGAATTTTCATTTCATTTCACAGCCTGATCAGAGTTTTCCTGATGGCATTTAAAGGAAAGAAACTCTGTGATCTGCTGAAACAAACTCTTTGGAGAGAACCTTAAGTACCATATCTATCCAGCACCAGGACCTGCTCGGCTCAGGTGGTGGAGCAGGTTGTCCTCCAATCGCAAGGTTGGCGGTTCAATCCCCCGCTCCTCCGCAGTTGAAGTGAACCCGAAGTTGCTCCCAGTGGCAGGCAGCACCGTGCATGGTACCATTGGTGCATGAGTGTGTGTGCATGAGAAACACGTTGCAAAGTATATAAGTGCAGACCAGTAACAGTATCCTTACAGGGAAGCACGGCAGCGGCAGCATCATGCAACCAGCGCAATGGTTCACCTTTCAGCCACGATAACGTTAGAGTGGCTTCAGGATGAACGTCTGACTGTCCATGAGTGGCCCAACTAAAAAAAAAACCTGTGGAAGTTAACTGAGGGTGTCAGCTCATGGATAGTTCCCGTTCAATCTGATGGAGCTTCTGCAAAGGAAAATGGGATGATTGCCTTAATCCAGATGTCCAAAGGTTGTAAAGAATTATAGAGTCAAAGCAGCTTCTACAGAGTGTGTGGATGCTTATTAACACATTTGGAAAACCTGTTTTTGCTGTCAGTGCAGGTCACTGAGTGCAGCTTGATGAGCAAAAATCAGCACATTTATTAAACAGTTACACAGTGAAGAAAAAGTGAAATATGTTCTGATGTAACGTGTCACATGGCGGCTCTGCAGGTGCTAGAAGGCTGAACTTGACACCTTCAGACAAAGCCGGGCGAGCCTTTTCCACGTTTCCTGTCTTTTCTGACTGCAGACAGATATGCTATCAGTCTTACAATCTGACTCTCGAGAGCGTTTCATGCCTTTAAGAAGCACAGTGGAGCTGCTTTCCTGCCACATTCGGAGCTTCTTCATCACATTCTTACAACGTAGGACAAATCCTAACAGGTTGCATAACGGCCGGAGCTAAGAAGCTGCAGCATTGGTCGGTTAGTCATCACACCGCCATTATGTGTAGTTTAGTTTCAGGTGGTTGGTTGTTGTCTTGGTGCATGTCGTCTGTAGGCAGGTAGTCACTGCTGATGCTGCATTTTCAGCATCTAGGTAAGGAAATGTAAGTTCTGTTTGCATCTACTCGTTGATGATACAAGTCTGTACAGCGTCCCAGTTCTGTTTCATGAATCACGCAGGCAGTCGCTCAAAATCACGGTTTGGTAGGAATGTAATGATGTGAATCATAGCAGCAGCGCGGCACCAGATCACAGCGTGAATGTGGAGCGTGGTGTGACTGTAGTACTACGATGAAGCAACTCCAGGAACAGCGTGTACTCCAGTGTTTCCAGGTCTTCACTCAACACTTAGATCATTGCTTTCCCTGGATTTCAGTTTTGAAAACCGGCAAATTCAATTCAAGTCTTTTTTTTTCTTTTCAAGGATGATATGACGCCAGCCCAGCCGTGAGAATGTACGAGGTGATGTCCGGTGACACCCTGGCCTGGAAGGTGCCCAGTCCGAGACAAAGCGGCACCGAGTCCAGCCCCGAAGCGCACTTCACTGGGGAGGGAGGGCCTGTCAAGATCCTCAAAGTGTGCTTCTGCACCAACAACAACCTGGGCAAGAACTTCAAGCTGGTCAAATGTGACAGCTCCTGGCAAATCAGGGTGAGAGCTTAGTAATCAAAAAAGTATGCCGAAGGGAGTGTCAGAGGACGAAGACGAGGAGAGAAGCCTCAGCTTATCTGAGACGGTTTTCGATAAGAAATTGAGGAAGTGTCAAGGCTGAGGGATGCAGTGTTTTGTATGTTTAGCCAGAGAGATGTTTTCTTTGGCCTTGTCAGCTCGTTGGACTTTTAATAAATCTTTTATCACTTCACAAATAATCTCTCAGTTTGCAGCAACAGCGAAAATTTAAAGATGTTGTTTCCACTCCTTCGTGTGATCATTTTGGAGCGTATTTGTCAGTCACAAGCATCAGCCACAAACTGTAATAAAATATAACTCGTACCTCTTGAACTTTCTCGTTTCCTCTCCTTCAGGCCATCATTCGTTCGATCCTGGTCAGCGGGCGTCTGGGGCCGAACATTGAACACGCAGGATGTTACGGTCTCCTGCTGAAGCACCTGAAGTCAGAGGAACTCCACTGGCTGCATCCAGATCTGACCGTCGGAGAGGTGGAACAACGATACGAGAGCCATCACGTGGAGGCCGAGTGGAGGTACAGACGGATCCCTGGGATTCTCATCTCTGACTTTATGCTGAACACGATCCGTTGACTCACTTCTGGTGTACGATAGTAAAGTTTGTTCTGTGGAAAGCTTATATCTGCGTGTCTGCTTTCTTGCTGGGAACAGGTACGATCTCCGGATTAGATACGTTCCTGTCAATTTCCTCGACAGATTCAAAGAAGACAGATCGACGTTCCTGTATTTCTACCAACAGGTAACCGGCGTCGGTCTCGTCATCAGAGCAGCAAACTAAAAATTCACTTCTTGTTGAAGTCTCTTTTTTCTTCAGTACACTTTTGGCAATAAGCAGCAGTGTTTTTACACATAAGAGAGTAGGTGGAAGCGTGTATGATGATGACTTTACTCGTGACTGGTTTTGTGTTGATGAAGTTTGTGAAACTCTTTTCTTCTTCTGTCATGGAGGCTTTTGTTCTCCAAGCGAGCCTAAAACGTATAAAATACTTTTTTGAAACACATTTTTTGGGTCACTGACGTAGTCGTAATGTCACACTCATTCTCTTTATGTAGTTTCAAAGGGAGGGACTCACATGCACGAACATGCACTTCCCACCAAAACATAGAAAAGAGAAACTCAGATTGCAACAGAGGGAGTGAGGCCTAATTTTCAGCTGAGGATGCATCGCTTCAGTGATCGCTTTACTTTTGCAGCTATAATCCCTATAAATAGCAGAACAGATTGTTTTAAAATATAAGTGTAATTGTTCGGTATAATTTTGGCGAGTGCTGGCGTATTTATTTTCTCTGTTCTATATCTTATGTATTATTTTACAGGTGCGAAGTGACTACATGCAGTATCATGCGAGTAAGGTCAGCGATGGGATGGCGCTGCAGCTCGGCTGTTTGGAGATCAGGTGAGTCACCGCATTCCTCAGCTCTCTGAGCACAAGGCCGCTGTGTGAACACAGTTTGAGGTGCATTGTTCATGCGTTTCACTGGAGGTTCTCTGATAACCTTTGTGTCGTGGTACTTTGTGCTTAACCCTGTTCAGGACTTTCATGTTTCCATACGTAGAAGGTCGTTCAGGGTCTTCTTCAGGTCTTTGTTGGTATTCATGATAGACTTTTATACTATGTTAAATACATTTTTTGATAAGTTGATGTATTTTTGGTTCCAAATGACAACAATAAAAAAAAAAAAAACACCTGTCACCTGAACCAAATGTCCTGGAGTCAAAAAACCTCCAAAAGTCCTGAACAGGGTCAACATGTGTTGAATCAAAAGGACTAATATGTGTGTCAGTTTTATTAGATGCTCACACATTGTTTTTTTTCTCCCGTCTGTTTTTACAGGAGGTTCTATAAAGACATGAACGCAAAAGGTCTAGAAAAGAAATCCAACTTTGAGCTGCTAGAGTAAGTTTTTCCTCTCTCAGTCACAGACTGTATTCTTGCTACGACTACACAACATTTGAACTGTACCAGCAGCAGCGTGATTTGATTTTACAGATAAGAGGGTTGAGAGTGATCCTGAAGCTTAATAAAAGGCAGTGAATGTAGAAAATGTGTAGACGTAAAGGCCAATTCATGGACATGTGCTGCTCATGAGTGGACATTGCACAGGATTTCTGGAGAACTTTTCTTTGTGTTTTGGCACCACTGATGGAAACCTTGAAGAAATCAGAGCACTTTAAAAGTTCTGCAGCAACTACTTCAGTTACAACTCGATGAATTATAAAGCTGTGGATGTCCAGGAATCTTCTCACCTCATGCTAAACATTTGTTTTGAGCAGCACTCCTTTTCCTGGCAGTTGGACAGTCCACATGGTCACAAACGTTGGGTTGCATGTGGATGGATGACGTTTACCCCCATGAATGCACAAAGCATGAGTTGACCTTAAACCTGCAGCGGGGAACTTTTGTCACCCCCTTCTGATAGTGAGAGGCATTACACAAACAAGATGAAGTGTTTGTGAGTGTAATCCTTCACATCAACGTAGAGTTTCTTTAGTTTTACGACCATTAGAAACTTTTCCAGGATGCTCCTTGGTTTGTCCACCATAGACGACAACATCTGTCCCCGTCGCTGCTGTTGCTCCCCTCTGCAGCTCTGACAAACCAATCGTTGCTGGTTGACATCGCTGCCAGTGCACCAGCTCGGGAATGTAGTCACAGACACCAGGTTTAAAACTTGGGTTTACAGGAAATACAGAGAGATTTATGTGGTGCCAATAGGCTTAGTCAGCATTAGGGAAGGGCTTGAAGGTAACAGATGTTCATTCATATGTTTATTTACATCTCTGTGCATTGTGAGCTTTTAATTCTCTCTGTTTTACTTTGTTTATTTGATGCTTTCTTTAGAAAAGAAGTGGGCCTGGACCTTTTCTTTCCCCAGCAGCTGATCAACAGCATGAAGGTAAACTTCCCAAACCACAGTGTCAGCCACCAGCATTGGCCTAAAGCAGAGGGGTGTCCAGTCCTGGTCCTCGAGGGCCACAATCCTGCATGTTTTAGATGCTTCCCTTTTCCAACACACCTGATTCACATGATCAGGATCGGTATTAGGCTTCTGCAGAGCTTGATGATGAGCTGATCATTTGAATCAGGTGTGTTGGAAGAGGGACACCTCTAAAACATGCAGGATTGTGGCCCTCGAGGACCGGGACTGGACACCCCTGGCCTAAAGTGTGTCCACCTAAACAAGCACCCACTAATTAAACTTCGTTATGAGCATTAAATTGGACGTTTGGCAGGTACAAACCATAACTAGTTCACATTTCTGTGGTTGTGATCCAGTCTAGGCAGCTCCGGAAGTTGATCCAGCAAACGTTTCAACAGTACGCGACGCTCAAGGAGGACGACTGCATGGTGAAGTTTTTTGAGACCCTCAAGGATTTCGTCAGCTACGACGAAGAGGTCTTCCCATGTGAACTGGTGGTGAGTGGCAGCATCATGACCACTTGCCATAGTCCTTGTTAGTGGTTTCACTCCAAGCACAGATTTACTGTTCTGACCATTAACATTACAACTTGTGGTTGTTCGTCAACAGCAAGGCTGGAGTCTGTCGGTGGAGCTGGTCATCGGTGGGAGAGGCATTCGCCAACGAACACAGAAGAATTCAGCAGTGAGTGTGGTCACTGTTTAGGTTTTCTTACAGAGACCGTTGACCTTTCACCAAAGAGAAGCTAATCCATGTAGAAAACAGGGAAGCGGCTAACCTGTCTCTGTCCGGTGGTAACAAAACTCACCTACCAGCATCTCTAGGGTTCAGTAATTTACACTACATTTTTTTTCAAGGCTCATTGGATGCCAGAAATCGCGCCCAGCCAAGAAATAGTCTGACATAAACCCCATACAGGACACAGTTTCCATCCTTTGCTAAGCTAACTGGCTACATACAGCTATCATACAGACTAGGATACTGTTCCATACCTTAATGCCAACCCAGCATGTGATGCTCCTGCGCTGTCCGATGTCTATTACTTGGTACTGAGTCTTATAATCTTGACCTTGAAAAAATGTACATCAGCTACTTCTAAGCCATCGTCCCATTTGGTTCAAGTGAGATGGCAGATTATACCAGTCCATAGTTTTCCCTTTTTTCCACCATCATGCTGAGATATTCCTCCATCGCCTGGTGACTGCAGACAGGAGTCATCTCGTCTAGCCGGTATTTTGGTTTATCCACAAGCCTTTATGGTTCCATGTACACGTCTTCTCCTCAACACCCTTTGGGCTCGTGTAGCATCACACTCCTACCTCCGTGCTTCACTGGCAGGACGATGCATTCACTGTTCCAGTAGTGAACAGGTTCACTAATCCTTTCATGTGACCGAAGCACTCACAATATTCTTATTAATATTTTCTTAAGTAAAGTACAAAGAACATGCAAAGGTTTTTCCTGAGACGCCGTTCACAGAGGTTGAGGTTATGTAATGTCCTTTCCAGTGTCTGAGCTGTGATAGAAACTCTGATTTCCACTGATAACACTAAGTCTGAAGCACGTCCGTCTGCTTGTCAGAGCTGGATTGTCCAAGTAACACACCGTCCATGGTGTTATTTTAGCTTTATGTAGATTTTTCTGTTCCTTTGACAATCCGTTTCCATGCAGATCCCACAGGTCCACGTTTGAGAAAGTTCTGGTGTTCACAGCTAATTTTATGACAGTGTTCATACAGTTAAGCTAATGAGAAAGCACAGGTGTGTGTCAGTCATCGGTGAATTCACTTCTGTTGTGCTGGATGTCTACTTTGGGGCCTGTGTTTTCAATATAGTCTTTTAAAAGTCTTCTAATTGTTCACCAGAGGAAATACTTCTAACTAAAAATAATACAATTATTTGAATCATTTGATATTTCAGTGATTTTGCACATCGGCGTGCTCACTCTTGTCGATCTATTCCTGGTAAATGTGTCCTCCATGACGAATGTTCAAGTCTAGACTTGCTATGCAAAGAATTAAATCTCCTTATTAACAGCCACCAGTGTGTTCTTCATCATTATGTATCTAACATGTAATCACTGCCGTCATAATTTAACTTCTTGCATCTCTTACTTTTGTGCCGCAGGCCGTGTTTTTAGCCGACTTCAAACAGATCAAGAGGATAGAGTGCTTATCGCAGAGTGACGGCAAGGCTCTGCTCAACCTCAACATAGAGGGCGCCAGACAAGTAAGCGCCACAACTACTCATAATGCTTTATTCATTTCTGTTTAAACATCTGAGAATGTCTTAGACGATTTGACCATGCGTGAGCCTGTATTTCACGCCGTTGTGTCTTCTTTGACAGCGTCTATCCATCAACGTGGCGACGATCCCCATGGCCGAGAACATGATGGATCTCATTGACGGTTACTGCCGTTTGGAAAATGACACAGATGATACTGTGATCTACCGACCAAACAAAGGTGTGTGTGACTCCTTTTATCCCAGTGTTGCTAAAACTCACAATTAAGGTCACCAGTGTGCTGTGTTTAAGCACAACTGGATGCCTTAAAAGTTATATAAAAGACTTTAAAAATGCATTTTTAAAACTCAGTTGGACTTCTTGTTATAAATAATTTCTTTCCTAGATGGTAATACGAGAAGTGCCCTACCTGAGATTCCTACAGGGTGAGTACGCTGTTGAATCGTGTCCTCTCGGCGCTCTTAGGAGCCATAACTTGAAAATTTATGACCCTTTCTTGTATTCTGTGTTCTCTATGGAGCAGCCGAGACTCCAGCTCAATCAGACACAGTATGGGTGAGCTGAAATGTTTTATATTTTTTCATGATCCCCGTAGTGCAGTTCACATTTTTAATAGTGGTAAAAGAAAAATCCACATTGACGGGAGGCACCAAGGCTACGATCTAGAAAAACTTTCTTTCTTTTGCAGGTTCAGATATCTACTGCGAGATCCTCGACGAAAGGCCAAAAGGTTTGTCAGAAGTCTGCATTCGGAGCTTTTGCAGAATAATACACGTGAAAACTCACTTTTAAATGTTGCTGTTGTTCTCTAGTTGTAAAGTACGGGATTGAACGAGAAGACATCGTTCTCGGACGAATCCTTGGCGAAGGGTTTTTCGGAGAGGTCTACGATGGAGTGTACAAAAAATCTGTAAGTCTGTCTCCACATTTACATTTAGATAAATAATAAATACAGTCGTGACTGGAAAATCCGACCCTTAACAATCCAAAACCTTGCTATCCGACAGATTTTAAGAAAAAATGAACAGAACCCATAAAAACAGCCTTAACATAGCGACAGCCTTGGATTGTGACTCCGACATGACATTTAATGTCACCAATCAGGATGACGGCGTATTATCTGACTGAACAATCCCACAGATTGGCTACGTTCACACTGCAGGACTTGATGCTCAATGAGGATTTCTTTGTGACTTCCTTCACGTTTCCAGTTCAATGCGACTTGTATGTGATCTGCTGTGTGAACTTCATACGACCCAAAAGTGTCCCGCATGCGCAGAAGAGGACACGACGACGTCACACGCAGCGAGCGTGCTCAGTGTTTATGGAAGTAAACATGGATGGTAACGGTGGAGTGTATCTGCCACTCCCCCGCCGCCACCGATGGAGGAAACAGAAGTGTGAGCGCTAACTAAACTAGCATCAGCAGCCAAGTACTGCCTGTGTGTTCTGGACACTTCCACCCCGTCAGAGCGCTGCCCCGGGGTGGAACGTGCACAATCTCACCGGTCAGTTTGGCTGAAATCCAGCGATGCGTAGTGTTCTAACAATACACGATATATTCACAACTAATGATCCTTCCAGCATCAAGCCCTCCTTGTATCTCAACCTCCGTCTTGACAATCCAACAGCCTTGATATCCGACATAAAAGAAGGTTTTACATTTAGTGTCGGATTATCGAGTCACGACTGTATATAAACAGAAAAACTGCTGGTTTTTACTCACTGATGTAAAGCGATGATTCTACTTCAGCAGTTGACAGAAGAGATGCATTTGCGAAACAAAAACTGGAAGCACGCTCGATATGTGTGTGCACTATTAGACTGTTTACAGCATTACATGTTGAAGTTTTTTCATTGTGTCATTGGACAGGATGGCGACAGAGTAAACGTGGCAGTGAAGACCTGCAAAGACTGTTCCCCTGATGTGATGGAAAAATTCATGAGTGAAGCAGGTACACAAAGAAAAACAGGTTTAAAACAATCACTGCCGCTGCAATGAAGTGACAAACTGATCAACGGAGAACTTTGTGTATTTGGCAGTAATAATGAAGAACCTCGATCATCCCCACATCGTTAAGCTGATCGGCATCATAGAGGACGACCCCGTGTGGATCGTCATGGAGCTCTACCAGTACGGAGAGGTGAGCTCTGACCTCAAGCTTTACTGTAGAAACACTGGAAAACTCTTTGAAACCAGTCTTATGTAGATCCACTAGTCTTCTCATCTTCAGTGCAGAACAAGCGAACTCCTGTCTAACCGATTGTGTAACTGATGTTCCTTCAGCTCGGGAACTACCTGACTCAGAACCAAAACAAGCTGACAAATATTACTCTGGTGCTGTTCAGCCTGCAGATCTGCAAAGCTCTGGTCTACCTCGAAGGGGTCAACATGGTTCACAGGTGAGGAAGGAATTTAGCTTCTTGTGTTTTCATCAACTAGCGAAAGAAAACAGGAGATTAGAAATCATTGTCAAGTTTGGATCAAGTCATTTTTGTTTTTCTTTAAATGGAACTTAACCAGGTTGTTTCCTCCTGACTGGATCCCTGATTGTGTGGCATCATGCTCTCAGACGTTTGGGATAAAAACGTTAAATTAAATTGTAGAATTTAAACCATTGGAACCCAAAATCATGTACCTTCCTTTCAGCTGATTGGCTGGTAAAGTATTAATTGCAGGGAGGTGTGGCACACGTCAAACTGCACAACTTGACCTTTCTAATGATACCAGTAACTCGTCTGTGTTGGCGGGAAAAATCGTTTTTAACTGACATCCAGCTTCATCATCTTCATTCACGTCTGCGTCCGTCTCCACTCTTGTTTGAATTACTTCTGAGCTCACAGACATTGGAACAAAAGAAGTTTTAAAATGATGCTCGTCACATATTCGTACACACTGAACGTTATGAAGCCACTTCTGCGAGGCGACGTCAACACGAACGCCCATTTTCACTTTTCGCTCCCCATCGTTCCCTAACGTACCACAAATCAAAATAAACAGCAGAACTTCAGCTCTCCAGTGACACCAGTTGTTTCTCTGTGTGACAAAACACTGCTGATGGGTTTTGCTTTGAAATTAAAGCAAATCTCTGCATAATTTCCAGCATAGGGCTCATTTACATACCACTCTGTACGAGAAATAAACAAAAAAACCTCCTTAAGGATGCCAAACAATACAAATGTGCTCCTTTGCTGCTGCCATTTTTTTGTGCTTTTGGAAGAGGCACAGCTTGTACTATCGTAATATTCCAGCACAGTCATGCTGAGTTACAGCATGATGTTAAAATAATTTGACAATCTGGTCAGATGTCTGCTGGTTATCATATAAGACAGAGCCGTGGTAACTCACAGGGATGGAGAGGAAGACAAACCATGTGAATGTAAAGACGAGCCATCAGGTGGTGACAAACCTTTTGTTGTTTAAGCTGGAAATATTTATGCTTCGACTCGACTCCACAGAAAGTCGACGCGGCAGAGAAACATGCGACACAAAGCATGTTTTTACAGAACGTTATCTCCCAGTTTCAGGCAGCCGAGCAGCCACTCATGGATTTAATCTCCTGTGAAGAGAAAGCTTTGACAATTAGGTTTTGCCTGCATGGAAAATGTAAACTTTCCCTTTTCATTGTTTCAGTGTCGAAAACACGAGACACAAAAACAAGTCAGCCAGTGAGGATTAAAGCTCGTTTGAGATGCAACAAACTACTTGTTTCTGAGTTTTGGCACGAGGTTTTGCAAAAACTAAATGCTCACTGTGTCCTACCCACATTAACTTTCCGCCTCGTCTACGTCTCGTCGCAGAGACATCGCGGTTCGGAACGTGTTAGTCGCAAGTCCAGAGTGTGTGAAGCTCGGAGACTTTGGTCTGTCGAGATACATCGAGGATGAAGAATACTACAAAGGTAACACAAGCACTCATCGCTTTGCTCTCTTAGATCACCTGTAACATGATTTAAAACAAGTAGACTGACAATGTGTCTGTAATGTTTTGATTATTTCATTTTCTGATTTTTTTTGCTTTCAAATTTCCATCGGAGGATCCAGTAAGTGATAGTAAAGCAGATCTTATACATTAATAGGTTGAAAAAAAAGCAGGAAAATAAGTAATCACGAGTTTGATTTGACCTGCGCTGTGATAAACGAACATCTCTGCCTCTGATTTCTTCGCAGCGTCCGTCACTCGTTTGCCGATTAAGTGGATGGCACCAGAATCCATCAACTTCCGACGTTTCACCACCGCCAGTGATGTCTGGATGTTCGGTTAGTTTGTGAACCTGCAGCAGCACATTTATGGGGTTTGGCGCTCAAGACACGAAGAAAGAGAAACACTCACACATGTTGGTTAATCATTACCCAGAATGCATGACTTTATGATGCAGTGGGAGCTGTTAGACCTCGTATCACGCTGACGTCCTGGGTTTTGTGATGGAGGTTCACGTACTGCATTCGTCCAGTTATCTTCTTCCAAACACCATGAAAGTCCAACGTTTTGTGTTTCACTGCTGCACCGTGACTGTAATAGTCTTGTATTTAGTTTTCTCCTTGTCAGACCTACAAACACGCACCACTGGCATAATCTGACCTTTGATGCCTCCGAGAGTGAAGCAAACAAAGCATAAAAGTCCTCATGCTCCTTGTTATTCATGTGCAGTAACACTGGCTTGTGTGCAGGAAATACAAGCTGACAAGCCACTGCTCTGGTTTCTTTCATTCCTTTTCCCTGAAGCGAGCCTACTGTGGGAACCTGACCAAATTATCTATACGCTGTAAAGGCATAAAAGAGTGAACCATTATAAACAAGGTGGCAACCTCGATATTACTTTGGATAAAGGAGGCAAAATCTATACACATGTTTAAGATATTATTGCCTCAGTGGGTCAAACCTACATGGCCTCGATCGGACGTATTTAGCATGTATTTGGGAAATAAAGGATTTAAGGAACGAAAGCAAGACTTGTTTTAAACTTTTACTAAATATTAAACTAGAAAAATGGTGATGTGGCCTAATTAGTGTGACAGTGTGTGAGTACCTCAGTGATCAGACCCCAGGTGAGCACGTTGCCTTTTGTTATGACAAAAACCACGATCATGACATTATTCTATGACGATAAATGGGCTGTTTTACGATACAGGAAATGATTCCAGACTCATATATTATAAGCAAGATATTGTATAAAGAGGTGTGACATTAGGTGGGCAGCACTGGATCCTCTCTGATTACACAGCCTGCAGTTCAGCTGACTGGACCATGAATATTTGTCATGTGACTGCTTGTCGCTACTGAGGACTGCAAACTGTTCCTGCTTTTAATTGTATTTAGACGTAGAATAAAGTGAATTTAATGAAAAATCAAAGTTTAAGCTTAGATTTGGTTCCATTTTGTGATCATGCGGCACGTTACAGGTGATAAGTTCAAGGACCGTTGGGAAGGACTCTTGTTTTTATACACTCTAGCTAAATGCAGTGATTTTGGTTAGATTTTTTAATGTTTTGAAAGTTAAATGCCTTTAAAATCCACCCATAAGTTTTGGGGTTCACACGGTTTTGGGTGTAATATATTTACTATCCCTTGAGGCTTATGGGTTGCAAGGTGACTCAGTGGTTGCACAGAAGGTCGCCGGTTCGCGTCCCGGTGAGGACACCCGGGATCTTTCTGCGCGGAGTCTCCATGGCTCAAGGTTCTCTCCGGGTTCTCCGGCTTCCTCCCACAGTCCAGAAACATGTTGAGGTTAATTGGTGATTGTAAATTGTTGGTTGTCGGTCTCTAAGTGTAGCCCTGTGATGGACTGGTTACCTGTCCAGGTGAACCTGCCTTCACCCTGAGTCAGCTGGGATAGACTCCAGCCCCCCATGACCCTAGTGAGGATTAAGGTGTAGAGATGATGGATGGATGAATCTTTGGGTTTTGGACTGTTGGTTGGACACATAAGACATCACCTTTCTCATATTTTACAGACTATTTAAAAAAAATAATCAATGAATGAATCAATAATCAAACTAATTAATTGCCACCTTTATTTATTTACAGCTCCATTACCAGGAACACCAGCACGGTTGCATTCATGGGAAAATGTTGCTTCACTGTTTAGTTTCGGCCGTCATCACCTCACACGTCTCCGCGATGTCGGCTTTGTCTTTCCTAATGCGCTGATTTACTCTCCGGTTGCTCAAGCCGGCGTTTCAAAATGAATAATGAATTAGCGGGTGAGCATATCCAAGCCTGTCTCTGTGTCTGTGTTGCTCTGTAGCGGTGTGTGTGTGGGAGATAATGAGTCGTGGGCAGCAGCCGTTCTTCTGGCTGGAGAACAGAGACGTCATCAACCAGCTGGAGCAGGGCATCCGGCTGCCCAAACCGGACAACTGCCCTCCTGCCCTCTACTCCCTCATGACCCGCTGCTGGTCCTACGACCCCAGAGAGAGGCCCACGTTCACCGAGCTGGTGGTCAAGATCAGGTAGTGCTTCATTAAATATCATAAAGTGACTGACTGTACAGAATAAGAATAAATCTATGATAATAATAATAAGAATAATAAACAGTGCAAATGCAAATATATACATGTCATGGGGATGTTGCACGTTGTTGGTCTACTGGCTGGTTTCAGCTGCACATTTCTGTTGATGCATAAACGAGGACGAAGCTTCACGGCGCCGATTTCACTTCCTTGTTATAGTTCAGTGCATCAATCCATCCAACTTTTTGGAGTCACGTCCACAGGATCTCTCCTCACTTCCATTCATTGTCTATGTAAGCAGCCGAGCGATGCATCCTGGTAGCGCCGTGTTGCATTTCTAGAGATGTGGCATCGTGTTGGTCACTTTTAATTTGTGTAGAGTTGAGGTTTAGGCTACACAACTCAGGGGAGTCCAGTGTGACTCTTCACCCCGAGAAAGTCCCCAAAAAAGGACAAATTCAGCAGCTTTTTTCTGGCCCCAAATGTTTGTATGGTTGTAGGAGGGTGTAGCTTCCATTGGTTTAGGAAAAGAAGAGCATCCATTTCAAATCGGTTTCATGTAATAGCTACACTGGATATCTGGCAACTGCAGATGTTCAGTGTTCATAAATCAGTTCTTCTTAGTCAGTAGCTCCACATTCTCCATCACCTTTACTATTCATGTGTCTTAGGTTTCTCATGACAGTGACCTTTAAACCAGTTGCAGATATCTGAAGCTGACTTCATTAAATCCTGACTTGATTAATTCTGACTCGTCATAGTCCCAGTTCAGGTTAGCTTCCATTGCCCTCAGTTCACAGTATTGTTTTTTCCAGACAGCTTGAATCAACTGTTAACCGTCCAAAATGATGTTGTAGGTATGAACTGTATTAAACTGGAGTCATGACGATTCAGATTATAGCAAGTGGAAGAGAAAGACAGATTTCTTTTTAAACATATTATGGTGCTGCAGCCCTAACTGCACAACAAACTGCCATGTCCGAGCAGCTTGATGCCAAAGTTCTTGGGATTTTCAACAACAAGTCTCGTTTTCCACAAACTTCGTGCTGCAAAGATTTCACAGCGTTTACTAGCAATTATATTCACTGTTCAAATGCTTTGCTGAGCTAACAGCCAATGGGGAGCATCGTATGAGCAGCATCACTAGCTAGTCATGCTAAAGCGAAACCATTTCTAACAGCTCCACATCTCGAGACAGTAATACATGCGTTTATCACCTCCCACCTGGATTACTGTAACTCACTTTGTCTTGGAGTCAGCCGCTCGTCTCTCTCATGTCTCCAACTGGTCCAAAACGTCAGATTCAGCTGTTAAATGTAAAGAGAATAATGGTGAATAATCACTCGTCAGTCATCTGTCGTGACGACACCTTTTCCTTTCTCCATGACTCTATGAAGGGAAGCACCTCTCACACCGTGTGATTAACATTAAAGGATTTAGATCCACATATTTCTAGTTACTGTTTAAATTGTCAGAAATGAGATCATAGAAGAAGCCTTGAAGATCAGTGTATTGAAGTATAATTATCCATTTGAACTAGTGTAGTGCTGAAGGTGGTGACCTCCTAAAACTGTACATCAAGTGTGTTTCTGAAGACTTAAGTGACAATAACTGTGTTTCCAATCTGTCAGTGACGTCCACAAGATGGAGAAGGAGCAGGAGGTGGAGAGAGAGAGGGACAGAGCTCGTTCCACCAAGTTCTTTGAGCCCAAGTTTAACTTTAACGAACCTCCTCCTAAGGTAGGTCAACTTCAGCCAGTTGTTCATGTTCTGAATCGGCTCAGAGTTCATGGATTTACACTGTTTATGTCTTTTTACCTCCATTGAAGCCTTCAAGAATGAAACCTGGACGGTTTGGGAACACGCTCAGTATTGGTCTACACATACAGGTAAATAATAGCCTCCAGACACGGTGCTTCCACCCCTAGATGACACTTTTTTTTTATGTAATTGTTGTGTGTCTGTGCAGCTGAATGAGGCTCTGTGTGCCAGCTCACCCGACCTCGCCAGCCCATCTGAATACCAGTCGCCTGTCGACTCCATGAACTCTCTGGCGCTGCCGACCAGGTCTCCACGGCGTCGCAGCATGGGGGTGAGACGCTCTGAGCACTTCATTATGAAGCCTGTGTCAGTTTATGCTCTAAAACAATACATCTGATGAAGTAATATTGAAGGTGTTTGTGTCGTAACCCTCTGAAACCTGCTGATGAGTTTGAGTTGAAATCAGAAAGGATCATCAGATTTTTTATCTTTGTTGATGGTTTTTGAACTACTCATCAGTGACGTGCAGTTCTGTTGGGAATCAAATCTTAATCCCAAATCTGTTCACAATATTCTGCATGTCTTATTTCAAAAAATTAGAAAAAAAAGAAGTATTGTTGGCATTTTACAGGTTAAGCATGGAGTTATTTGTGAGCAACAGTCCTGTGACAAAAACTCAGTTGAACTGCAGGCAGTGTTTACACAAAGCATTGGAGAAACAGTTTTTAATTGTCTCTAATAAAATATCTACAGTCTGTGGAGCCCCATTTCTTTTATCACCTGTGGGCGCCTGGAAAAATGGTTGTGATGTTTCCATAGATTTAAGGACTTGGTATAGCATTAAAGAAAGGAGCCCACAGTGGGTCAGAATGCTTAATCCTCACTAGGGTCATGGGGGGCTGGAGTCTATCCCAGCTGACTCAGGGTGAAGGCAGGTTCACCTGGACAGGTAACCAGTCTATCACAGGGCTACACTTAGAGACAGACAACCAAGCACACTCACATTCACACCTACGGACAATTTACAATCACCAATTAACCTCAGCATGTTTCTGGACTGTGGGAGGAAGCCGGAGAACCCGGAGAGAACCCACGCTGCACGGGGAGAACATGCAGAAAGATCCCGGGTGTCCTCACTGGGACGCGAACCGGCGACCTTCTAGCTGCGATGCAACAGTGCTAACCATCGACCACCTTGCAGCCCGAGTCAAACAAAATGTGACAAAAGCAAAAAACAACAAAAAAACCTAGAAACATGGTTCAGAGGGTTCAGAGAAGAAACAGATAAATGTTCTGTTCTCACAAGCCTGTCTCATCGTTCCTTTGCTGCACTTGCAGGAGGGCGGCTTCGCCCGAATGGAGGCGAACAGCCGGGAGGACGCCCAGCGGCTGTGGCACACCGAGAGGAGGCACATGCAGGACACCCTCCGGCAGCAGAAAGAGCAGATGATGGAGGATGAAAAGTGGCTGGAGAAGGAGGAGAGACTCCTGGTGGGAAACAGGGCATCCTTAACTTTTGTCAACCCCCTCTGTGTGTCTCTGTGTGCCCCTGCATCCAAATTCAACGTGGCCCTGGAGGCCGCGCTGAACGAGGCACCGCTAAACACTAGCGGCCCACTTGTGCACCCTCGACGCCCCACTAGTCTTAAGTTGAATGTTCCCCTGGTAACAGTTCCAAAGAGAGGCTCCATGTCTATATTCTATAAAATGAACCTGCCTGTTTTTTTGCAGGACCCCATGGGACCAGAGGACGCTGCCAGTCCAGCGGTAGGTGTCCACCTCCACAAACCGTCTTTAAGCTTAATGTCAGACTAAAGAACAGCAGCCCAGTTTGTCAAGTGACCACATTAGTCTGCATGATGACTGAAGCTACACTGGAAAGCTACACACCTAAAACTTTTAACTAAAGTATGTTTTTTGTTGGGTTTTTTTCCAACTGGATGTGAAACCAGTAGAAGTGACACCTGCAGCCACTGGAGTTACTATTTCAGAAAAAGTTTTCCATGTGTAGCATTCATGTCTTGTGCAGCACACAATGTTGGAAAGTGCATCTTTTTCTTATCTGTTTGTCATGAATGGATGATCCAGTACAGTTCAATTTATTGCAAAAACACATTCAGTAGTGGAAGGAGTAATCAAATCCTTTGCTAAAGTAAAAGTACCAGCGAAAAAACTCTATTACAAGTAAAAGTTGTGCAAGAAAAATCGCACTTAAGTGAACGAATACAAGTGTTAGCAGCAACATGTAGCTGAAGAATTCAATTAAAAGCACTTGTTTGATGTGTCTGAGTGATATAATGTTATATAAGACTTCATCAGATGTGTGTCAGCAGCATGTTGCTGTCGCTGCTGAAGTCAGAGACAGTTTGAACTACTTTATATTCAGTTTAATGAACCGGGACAGCAGATAAATGTGAGATTTTAAAGGGAAAAGTCACTATTTGGTTGAACTCTAACAACTCAGACGTCTGTAACGTGACCTCGACCTCACGTTAAGTTTTGTAAGAAGCCAAAAATGTTGGAAATTGTTGGTTTAATCTTGTTTTAATTTAAAAACTTGCTTTATCATCCATTGTGTTAAAAGTAACTGCAGTGGACTAGAAAGTAGATTATTTACTTTGTTTTAAAATGTAATGGAGTACAAGTATAAAGTAGGAGAAAAACCAGAGTAAAGCAGCCTACAAACAGTACTTTGGTAAATACAGAGTTACCATCCATCATTTACTGCGATTACTTTTGTACATTTTTGTCGACACATGATGTGAGCTGCTGAACAAACAGTGAGAGTGTAGACTGGACTTCTGTTCTGATCCTCATCAGATCTTTCTCTCTCTGTTCTTTCAGTCCCCTGAAGCTGACAGTGAGAACGGTAAGAACACACACACATTAGATTAATTCTGAAGATGTGTTTCTCTCCATCTTCCTCTCATTCCTTCATATTGTTCTTTTCTCTGCCCTGCAGCAGCGCCTGAGAAGCCTCCTCGGCTCACAGCGCAGGTAGACCGACTCCTTTTTGTGCTTTTAATATCTTTTTAGAACGCTGAAAAGGCCATTTAATTCATTGGCTTTGATTTTTTTTCGATAAAAAGAGTTTATAACGTGCCCTTCACTTTAAAGGGCACAGACGTCACCGTGCATTTGAAATAGTAAGTAATTTAAATGGGTGTTGAAACACATTACTTCTGTCCTATGTAGCCGGCACCCACGGCGGAGCTGGACCGCTCTGATGACAAAGTGTATCACTCCGTCATGGACTTGGTCAAAGTTGTTGTCCAGCTCAAGAACGACATCCCGGAGCTGCAGCCAGAACAATACATCACCATTGTCAAGGTGCACTGAGACAAATGATCCGCTTCACTTCTGCAGCCTGTTGCTGCTTTACTGGCAAACTGAAAAGCCAAACTTCCTGAGTCATACAGCTGAGTGATTTCCTGTATTGATCTCTGCCCGCAGTCTGTTGGGATGGCCTTACGGGATCTGATTCGCAGTGTTGACGACATCCTGCCGACCCTGCACGAGTCCATCAGGACCGAGGTACAGTTTGTCGTCTGCAGAAAGATGTTTTTGTGTTTTCTCGCGTCCCTACTTTCTGCCGAGGTAGCTCTAAGGAATGTAACTGAGATCAGTGAGTTAGAGAGATATGTTGAGCCTAAAGTCAGAGTTTTCAGTTTCACACATGCTATATCGCCATGGTAACTGATGCTGCACAGCTCTGGAGGAGGTTCAAATCAGTGTTAGGTTTTATTAAGTCAGTTTACACAAATTAAGCCTGGATATGTCAAACTGGCTTCATAGTAAGTCTGTCTTTCACCTGTAGGAAATAACAATGACAGAACTGTTTAAACACAAGCAGAGCAAAGGTGAAGAAGTGTTTTATGGCTACTCCAGAGCTCATTCTGCAGCAACCGGCGACAGCGAGCCAACATGCACAGCAGTAGGCTCCTGAAACACGATGGAATTTACCCAAACATTCGCTCCACTGTTCTTCTGCCTCCACCAACAGATCGAAGGCACGCAGAAGCTGCTCAACAACGACATGGCGGAGCTGATCAGCAAAATGCGCCTGGCCCAGCAGAACGCCATCACCTCTCTGAAGGACGAGTGCAGGAAACAGATGCTGGCCGCTGCACACACTCTGGCTATGGACAGCAAGAACATGCTGGACGCCGTGGACCAAGCCAGAGTCAGGGCCAATTTAGCCAAGCCAGCCGCCCCCTAGCGGACCGCAGACTCTCGTTTTCAGTTTTCCACGTCAAGCTGTCAGAAACAACCTGCACATAGTCAGACGTTTGTGTTGTGATCAAATCAGTGAAAGTTAAGCCTGCACTGGCTCTGTGGACCGCCGTCGTCGTGTACGTGAATGTTTAGCGTAAACGTGTTGCTGCGCCTCAGTGGATATCGACAACCTGTACAAACAAAGTTATTATGGCGGTGTGTAAAGTTATGACAGTCCGTTAGCGTCATGTTCAGGAAGCAGTCGGTCCTGACAAACTGGAAACTGTTCTTATTGTGATTGATTTAATTATCTGATGAATTATCTTTGTAAATATATAATGTGTCTTGTGACCAATACGATATGAAAAATAGCATTATTATACAAAATGAAACTAGTAGTGGATTGTAAAGACAAAAGGTTCGTCAGCCACTAAACTGTTTAAAAGTCGTATGCATTGGATATATTAAGTCTTCAATCGTTATAAAAATGATGAAACGAAGACCACAAGTGTACGAGTAATAAATTGGCAGATGTGTGTTTCAGGTTACTCTACTTTAAAGAGGTTTTTGTATTACGTCCGTCGTCTTTATTATGAAACATAAAGCTCTAACACATAATGCAGGAGATACAGCAGTATAAATGCTGTACGTGTGCCTCCTCATTAAAGCCGACCTCTTGTGGAGTTTTGTACATTTGACGATGTTTGTGTCCCTTTTTCAGTTTATTCATAACAACCTGTCAGAACTACTACGACTGTAAAGTATCTCCTGCAGACTGAGCGCTAAAGTAATAAAAGGTCAGTGAATGTGTGTTTTCTTTTTCTTGTTCATTTCACACCGACTTGTTTTACACTGAATCTGCCTCACAGGTACTTTCATTTTGCTGCCGTGCAAACAAGTAGTTGCTCGACATATTATAACGCAATCTTAAGCAGTGTTCAGTTCATTCTGACATACAGGAGGTAGAAAAGCTAACGTGGCTGTTGAGGTGGTGAGCAGCATGCAGCAGCGTCGCATCGGGTTTATCTCCATGTCTGTGATTCAGCACATAATCTATAATAATGATGAACATAGTGGAAACAGGTAATGATGTTTGTGTGCCTACGGGAAGTTTTGGGAACCTCAGAACGTTGTTTTTTACTCAAAATGTAAAATTAACATAAAGAACTTTTTTGTGTAACGCTATGATTGCTCCATATCTGACCTGTTGTGTAGACGTTTGGGGAAATGCTTGTAAAAACATAAATTAAATCAATTTTCATTTTGCAATAAAGAGCCATAAGAATAATAAGTAGAAAACAACACAGAGAGGCAACAAATCCACTGTTTTTAAAGTTAAAATTGTTGACGTTTCATGAATCAGTCAACTGTAGTGTTTTACCAATAAATATTCAGAAAAGATCTGAAAAAAGAGAAAGTAAGTCTGATTTAAAAGGAACTGAGATCTTTAAAAAAACAAAAACCCAGATTCAGGACAAAAGTGACGGAGCGTGTGTGTTTCTGTAAAAGGAATCAGTTTGGGGAACAATCTGGACAAAGAAACCAAAGAATCAGAACCAATATTTTACATTTAAAAGAACAATTAAAGGTGGAGGAGATCTGTTCATTATGTCTGATTGTAAAGACGAGTAAATAATCATGTTAAAATTTCTGTTTAAAAAAAAAAAAAAATTAAAGAAAATGGATCTACAGTAAAACGTGGCTGTCAGCTTTGAAGGACAACTATTTTATATTATTATTGTTGTTGTTGTCTTTGTTATGAATATTTTGATGCTTATTGGGTTGTTGTTGGTGCTTTTTGTAATTTAAGTTTCAGTAAATGTATTTTTTTGAGGTAACAGATAAAATCAGATTATTCTTCTTTCTGCTCCTTTTCGTTCAGGAGTGTTTGTGTCATATTTAATTGTTTTAACTCAATGAATGAAATAAAAATGTAAATAAACACATAAATAATTAATATCTAGATGAAATGCCTCGATTAGGGATGCTGGATGGTTGTCACTATTCAATACTTTTAATATATCACTCTGATGAACTACTGGCAGCTGCAGACATAAAATATAATGTTTTTTTATTTCATTTTATTTTATTTTTTTTATTTTTTTAAATTTATTTTAATTTTAATTTTTAATTTTTAATTTTATTTATTTATTTTTTAAATAAAAAATAAATAAATAAAATAAAATGTTTTTCAAATGTACACATTCACTATAAGAAAACTACGTCAACTTACATGTAAAACAAGCCCTAGTCTCTGTAACAAACATGTCCTCTGTTCCTGCAGTTAAATCTGAGTTCAGCCTCAGACTCAGTTTACTTTTGCAAGAACACAAATTATATGTGAACGTCTTTAGGCCATTTTCACACATCAGTAAATATCATATCGACAGGGTTTCAAAGGTTTTCCATGAGGGTGTTTATTACATCGTACAATCATTCAAAAATAAGTGTAATCACCGCAGCATTGCCAGAAAGAAACGCCCGTACAAATGCAATCTCCGTCCAAACCAAACGGCTCCAGTGCATCCAGGATTTTCTACCACAGTGTGTTAACAGTCATCTCATCGTGAGTAGATGTCCAGACTTGTCGAAGCCTTTCAGTCTGGCACAAACGCAGGACGCAGCTGCAGCTTTTCCACATTTAGTTTTATCCACATCGGTGACGTTTTGCTGAATCTTCAGTCTGCCACAGTTCAACATGTCAGTAAAGAGTCATTCACAGTATCATGACTTTGGTGCCTTCTTCAGCTCCACAATCCTTCAGAGACGTTGCTGACATCAACATTTCCTCTTGTGCCATATGACTGATACCTCTGACAGAACCGAGTGAACTCACGTCAGCTTCGTCACTGACCGGTGTTGAGCTACATGGGAAATGTCTTTTGGCCGTTGACTAAACTCTAAAGCTGCCTGTGTGGACCCAGGAGTCCCGTCTTCAAAGACACAACCCCACATTTCTATAAAATCATCTGGTGAAAGAAAAAAAAGAAAAAAAAAATCTTTGGGAATTGATAAATAACAAAATATTGTTGTTAAAACATTGACTAGATGTGATCATGTGAGCTACAGTAGATGCTTTATGGGTGTTTGTGTGCAGCCGGCAGGATTAAGGTCTGATAAATCTTTGCTCTCGGTTTGTTAATTCCAGGATTGGTTTTATGAAGCCAGACACAAACATTTAGAGTTACACTGGACGCCTCTCCAGCCTCAACTCAAAGTCCTTACGGGCAAGTCTCTCCACTTGGCAGTTGTTTTGGGCAAACAACACCAGTCATAAATAAATGAATGGGGAGAGAGCCAAAACTGCAATTTCAATGTTTACCGGGGCAGAGAACCTGCCTGTCTGGAATCACCAGTCAAATCTGATAAAAACCACTTTAAAAGTTTGGTGACTTTGCTCCAAAATAAGGTTAGAAGGTGTTTTTGTTTTTCAGACAGGTTATGCTTTACTGCACATTATACACACTTTGCTGGATGTTTTCTAGTTTGGCAGATGATTGGCTTTGGAGGAAATGTGGCGTCCAACTGCCATTTTTTGGCATTGCAGTGTTCTCCCATAGATACCTGGTCTGGATGAGTCGCTCCCTCGTGACTTCCTACAAAAAGCGAACATCTGGATGATTAGCTGATGTTCAGCCTCTGAGTCGCGGTCTGACAATAAGGTCACCATTCATCAGGCGGTTAGTGATCAATATGATGTAGTTAGGTTTTTGATTTTCAAGTCCCTGAAACTACAGAAGAAGTGATTATTTCACTCTCACACCTCAGCCCACGACAGTGTTGGCACCACACTGTCTAACTGTCCTCAGAGCTTCAGCTAAAAGGCAACTGGGCTTCTCTTTTTGGTTCTGTAAGACGTTCCAACACTCACGCAGGGCCTCTTCATTTCTAACTGACTCCCAACTCACATGGCCCATTGATGACCCAGAACTCACAAACCTGGAGGTGTGAAACTACCTGAACAGGGATGAGTCAAGATGTGAAGGAAAAATGACCCTTTTCCTGTATAAGATATCTCCTGTTAGCAGACGTCAACCCAGATGATCCTACAGACTAGAACAGGCCATTACCTTCGGTCTCTGCTCTCTCCAGGCCTGAGCCCTGTCTCCATGTTATCTTGCCTTGTTGTGACTTTCCCACAGACGGGAGCTGCTGTAGTAGGAGGAGGATATCATAGAACTCTCTGTTCTAGTCAGGGTTAGACTGGTCTGTTTCTAACAGTAGTGAGCAGACTGGCTGTCTCCATACTGGTCTGTAATCTGAATGTGGCCCCTCATCCAGGACCATAAAGGCCCAACGGTGAGAGAGGATCCTCAGAACTGATGCTGACCCTGTCTGCATGAACTGCTGCGCTGCTGGCATCACTTCTCCTCATATCAGTAGACATTATTACAGCATAAGTCATGTGAGTGTCTCTGTGTGTCTTCATCCTCCAAACTCCTTATCAGTACCTGACTCGTGGTGGCATCGACCCTCCTCTGTTTAGAGATGGCTGCTCCAGTTTGATATAAATGGCGTCATTCACTCCTCTCTCAAACCATCTGTCTTCCCCGTCCATAATGTGAACGTGAGAAGTGTTCCTTATACTGTTGAGTCTTGTCCTGAGGAGCTGAACCTCGCGTGTTAAGCCATGCGCTTGTTGTTTAGTCTCCACTATAGGCTGGTGTGCTGCACGGAACTGCATATACAGCATCGCTTAGCTTGGCTGTTTTATAGGGCGAACCAATGTTTGTCTAAAAATGTTGGGTCTGAAGTGAACTGATATGTTGTGTTTAAAGAAAATCCATCTAAGTTTCTATAAGCGGGACTCCCCATCAGTCACAGAAGCAGCGTCGTAGGTGAAGAACCTTCAAGAACCGGAAAGAAAGTTGACATCTGCTAAAGCTCTTAGAAATTATTACGACCTGAACAGCTGAAAATCTGTACGGACTATTTAGCATGTTATGCTAACTGGTGTGTCAAAGGGATAACATGATTAACACTGTTAACATAAAAGCACATTGACATGCCAAATCTGCCGAATCTGTGAATGTTAACAAAGAATGCTAGACATCAAATACAACCTGAGCACACCTGAGGCTGACGACGTGCATCTGAGATGAAAGTTGACCCAAGTCAGGAGTAAAATTGTCAATTTTGCTACATACAAAAAACAACTAAATAAAACAAACAAACAAAAATGTTGATATTTACTCCAATACTGTTCCCAATCTGAGAATTGCAACGTTCTCTTCGTTAGTCATCCTTTTGGCTCGGCAACTGTGACTTTGTGTGAGGCCGCATGGGTTGGACTGCGTTACACAAACTCGAGTCACGCTGCCAGTTTTGAAGTTCAGCTACACTTTAAATGCCAAACAGCAAACTTGAGTTGAGGTGGGCGCGAGTTTCTTTTGTGTTTTCCCACAAGCGTTAAATCATGCCAGCCAGCCACGGGGGCAGGAAGAGGCCGATGGTCCCGAGCAGGCACACGATGATGAACATCCACAGGAAGATGCGGTCGATCACCATGGCGACGTACTTCCAATCCTCCTTCACCTGTGTGAAAACAAACGAAAAAAAATACATGAGACTAATTGTTTGTAAAAGATGTAAAAAGTTCAACAAGAAGAACCCTTTGACTGACCCCTCATCCCCTTCAGCCAGTGTGATTTGCCACAACCTGTCTGCAACCAATCATTTAACTTTAGCCAAACTTGAGAAAAGTTCTGTCTGGGCTGTTCCCGACTGTAATTTCAATGCTACGTTATGTGCATCATCTGACCCAGCCACGAAATGGGATTTGGCTCCACGGATCACCGCTCCAGTTTAAGATCTGTCTGCAGAAAAAAGCTTTCTTCAGTCACTTTATTGCCAAAGACTTTTTTTTTTTATGCCTCTTCAGTAACTCTGAATGTAGAAGCATCATCAGATAAAAACCAATTTAATTTT